>NW_021963199.1:0-150023 GCF_901765095.1 Microcaecilia unicolor | reverse complement strand
ATGACAGCCTATCGACAGAACAAAAAATGATAATGCCCTATGTCAGAAGTGAAGGACGCATAGGGAAACTGTAAAGAAGAATGACATCAGAACAGAATACAGTGCACCACAGAAGCAGGTATCAATGCTCCACATGTAAGTCGGCTGCCTCCACTCTAAACCCTGGACTTTATGAAATCCTGTGCAGTTGTGGCCAATGTACATGGGAAAACTGGCCACACCAAGAGGAAATGCTACAAGAGCTTATGAGACACTACAAACTCAGTAACATTGAAAAATCAGCTGTAGCCCTCCATACTAACACAACTGGTCAAAAGACTAGATATGAGAATGCAAAAATCTTAGAGAAAGAAAATCCTTGGTGGTGGAGAAGAATCAAAGAGGCCATGGAGATAGCAAGACACCCGTGTAACCTCATGCACACAAAGGGCTCATCTTAAACTAAGCATGACAACCAACCATTCAAAAGAAGTTTAGCCCAAAAAGGACTGGTGCTGAGGACAATCATCTTTTTTTTTTCTCTTCCAGAGGTACAGAATGTGACCTACAGAAATTCTTCCCCCCACTCATCAGAACTATTCCAAAGAATTTCCCACCTCATTTTCCAGCAAAAAAAAAAAATAAATCAAAATTTATGACCGACAAACTTTCTCACCTACATTTTTCACCAAAATTTAAATTTACAACCATGAGTTTTCTTGCCAAAATTCAAATTTGTAACCAATGAACTTTCCTGCCTCAATTTTTCTGCCCAAATCTCCCATCTTCCTGAAGAAACCCTAGCGAAACCCCAATCAATAGGTTTGAGAACCTGCTATATAAGACAACTGCAAACCTCACAGCATACCTTGAAGAAAGCTACAAACATTGGTTCCACTTACTCAGACATGGAAAGACCCAGACAACTGCAACTAGTCTGACTTTATGGTCCGTCAACTATTACCCAGTGCGTTCCTAGGGGGGGGGTGGTCCGCCCGGGTGCAAGCCGCTGGGAGGGTGCCGCGCGCACCTGTCCTCCGTTCGTTCCATGCTTCTTCTCTGTCCCGGAACAGGTTACTTCCTTCCGGGGCAGAGAAGAAGCATGGAACGAACGGACAGGCGCGCACAGCACCCCCCCAGCGGCGTGCACCCGGGGGGGGGTTCCTTCACGGGGGGTGTCCTTTCGCCAGGAGGGGGGGGGGGGGTCCGCGCTGCATCCGGAGGGGCGGGGCGCATCAGCGATCCGCCCCGGGTGTCAGCCCCCTAGGAATGCCACTGCTATTACCAGAGGCTATCTCCACAAATGCCAATGATTTTTGTTTATGTTTTCATCTCCTATATAGAGCAATTAGACTGTAATAGATGATTCCCCACTCGGGGGAATAGAACAGAATGTGTGTGGAAAACAGAAAGTGGAGTGGAGGAGTGGCCTAGTGGTTAGGGTGGTGGACTTTGGTCCTGAGGAACTGAGTTCGATTCCCAGTTCAGGCACAGGCAGCTCCTTGTGACTCTGGGCAAGTCACTTAACCCTCCATTGCCCATGTAAGCCGCATTGAGCCTGCCATGAGTGGGAAAGCGCGGGGTACAAATGTAATAAAAAAATGTAGGAGGATAAGGTCAGGGTACAGAAAAGTAACAGAGGAGTAGCCTAATGGTTAGTGCAGTGGGCTTTGACCCTGGCAACCTGGCTTCAATTCCCACTACAGCTCCTTGTGACCTTGGGCAAGTCACTTAACCCTCCATTGTCCCTGGTACACAAATTTAGATTGTGAGCCCTCTAGGAACAGAGAAAGTACCTGCATATAATGTGTACAGCACTGCATACATCTAGTAGTGCTATAGAAATGATTACTAGTAGTAGTAGAGGTTAAAGATGGCATCCAACAGTAAAGAAAGTGAGATCTGGGAACAGTCTTGGAGAAGAAAATATAAAAAAAAAATTTAAACCAGTAGTGTTATAAGATAAGACTGGTCAGGGGCAGAATAAGAGGAATGAAGTAGGAATAATGAAAGGGATATGGGGAGATTGAAACTGAGATGAGGGAAGTGAAGAAACATCAGGGGGCATACCAAGAGCACTATTTATATTGTTGAGATATTTGAATAGATCTCTATCATACTCTTCCTTTCCCTCTTTTAAGAATTGCTTATATATATGTCTTACTGTATTGGATTTATGATGCCAATGGGGTGGTATAGCTTGTATACAGTAGTAAAGAATAGCTATAATACTCTCACAGATTTTACCAGTACAGAAGAACATGTAAATCATTCCATGAACTGCAGGAACACTTGTTCTACTAAAACCATGGAAAACAGGGTATACGGATCTTTCAGAGACAGAGTGAAAAGAGAAAGGGTTTTTAAAGAACATGCCAAAGTAACTGAGGATAGTGATGCAAATTTCTGTTTTAAATCTATACAAAAAATTAATTGTTCCTCTGAGAATTAGAAACATTAACACGATGACCAGGAATCCAGGATGAAGAGTGGGGGCAGTGGTGATGAAAAATTATAAAAGCTATTCCATTTAGAAACCACATGGATTGCTGCTCTGGACTCATGTCACTCCAGGGACTGAAAGGGGAAGTTTTGATTACATTCTCTCTAAAAAGTAGATTGTAGTGAAGGAGAAACATTGATTTTACTCATTTGGATGATTACTTTTAAGAGGAAATAGACAATTTTTTAAAACATCGAGACTCAAGTAATTTCAGATCCCTCATAAATAACAAATATATTTTACCACTACTTACCCAGTACCATATTTAGCAAAATACTTTTTTTTTCGCAAGGGTACAAGATAATTTGTTCAGATCCATAGTGTTTGAAAAAAATACTGTAATCACACAGCATTAGGCCCAGATAGATTGTATTGTTTTTAAGTGACTTGTATCAATGGTATCCTCTGATTTAAACATACATTGCTAGCAGCATTATTGCCCATATTTTTGCTTTACAGATTATATCACGAGGAGGGCAATTTTAAAGCCATTGTCTGCATGTAAAGCAGAACTATATGAGGAATATGTGTTCATATTGTTGGGCATCTGATCCACATCTACTCCTAGATTTTATATATGGTGCACAGATTTGTGTATCCAAATTTAGGCATGAACCCAAGATGCATGTGCAAACCAGGGGCGTAGCCAGACACCCCAATTTTGGGTGGGGCCTGGGCCCAAGATGGGTGGGCAGAAGAACTCCGCCTTGTCCCAAAAGTGATTTGGTCCTCTCCCTCTCTCGCCTGCGTGCCATATGATCTCTCAAACATTCTCCCCCTCGCATACCTTTTAAATAGATTTTCACCAGCAGTGAGCAGTAACTAATACACCTGCTCATGTTGGCCCCACAGCCTTCCTCTGATGCAAATTCCTGTTTCCACATAGGTGCGAGCAGTATGAATCAGTCACTACTCACTGCAGGCAAAGATCTGCTATTTACAAATTATGCAGGAGGGACAGTTGTTGGGAATTTTCAGATGGTGGGGCTTGGGGATCCCTGCCAGCCACATCATAGGTGTGCTGCTTCTGGGTGTGCCTGAGCCCAATGTGGATGGGCCTGGACCCACCTGGGCCCACCCTTGGCTACGCCACTGGTGCAAACTATGAGGGAGCTGTTTACTACAGCTTAGCTCTAGTTATCTGCAGCAGGGCCCATTTTATTCCTATGGGCCCTGCTGCAGATAACTCCAGCTAAGCTTTATTAAACAACCTCCTAACTGAGTAAAGCGTTCCTAAGTACCAATAATTGGGTGCTAAGCAATTAAGTATTGATGTTAATTGGCACCAATTAGGATTTCTGCGCGCATCTGGCTGCATGCTATTCTATGAGGCCTGGTGTCTACATCTACTAGTGTGTAACTGAAAAGGTGGCATGGCCAGGGGTGTGTTGGGGCATTCCCAAAAGTTGCTCATGTAGTTACAGAACACTGCCTAAGCACACCTAACTGGGCCGGGCTAGGCTTGGCAAGGGTACCACTAGAAAAGTCAATTTAAGTTTATAAATAATGTGCAATAACGAATGTTTCATTATTATTCATTCAGATTCTACTGGGTTCATTTCAGAAAAAATCCAAAAGAGAAAAAACTGTGTAAAGGCAGAAGTAGAACACATTGAAAGATATCTCTGACAAACAGTTAAATGGAAATTAAGAAGAAGCATCTGTGAATTCAGCCTGTGGGCTCTGCTAATATGTGCTGTGTGCTGCCATATAGAAAGTTCCCAGTTTGGGATTTCAACTGTTGATAAGGCTCAGGATTCTGTTTAAGTAGCATTCACTTGCCCTGGGAAGGTCCAAGGGGTCATTTCAGGGGAGTGATACCAGATGGCCAGTCAGGGCCCATGGTTTACAATTAAATGGAGCCAGATTACATAGAACCCAGGCCAGATTAGCTGCCTTCCTCTAGTACCTCTGTATCTGATGGTATCATGTACACTGAGTACTGCCATGAGTGGGAAAGTGCGGGGTACAAAAATAAATAAAATATTAAAGAGAATAGTATTTGCAGAATTATGTGTAAGTACTTTATCACTTGGCTCCCAGTCAGTCCTAACTCCTCAATCCAGCATCTTCTTGTTGGTCAAATGAATAGAGATAGATTCTAAAATAAAATAAAATTCTTTTTATTTACATTTGTTGTCTGGCTACTTAATTTTTCTAACTATGTCGGCCCCTGTCTTTTTAACATTTTGTAAGTGATATAGCTGATGGGATGTCTGGTAAGGTTTACCTCTTAGCTGTGTCGCCCTCTCTCTCCTTGAAAGTGAAGTCAGAAAAGAATACCAGGCTCTATGTCAGCATCAGGTATTACGGGCATTCATAGCAGGAAGTAGGTCTGAGGAATAGCCTAGTGGTCAGTGTAGTAGACTGTAGAACAGGGGATACAGGTTCAAATCCCACTTTAGCTCTCTTTTTAAAAAAAAAATTGTGAACCCTTCAGAAACAGATATATACCTAATATTTATGACACTTACAATACTGAAGGCTATTGAGGTGGTGTATAGTCAGGTATAGTATTTCTCTGTTCCTGGAGGGCTTGGCATTCAAAATAAAAGTTTAGCCTGTAGGGGCATATGAACCCGAGTGTCCTGGTTTACAGTCCATTGCCTGACCACTAAGCTGCCCCTGTGCTCTTTATGGATGTCTGTGTGGCCATTGTTATAAAAATGCTGTCAGACAGGACAACCTTGTCTCTAGTTTTTTGACATTCATAATTTGGACGTTTCAGTTTGTAAAATGGCTGCTCATTTTTGACATTCTCGCATATTTTCAAATAGGAAACCCCCAACATGTTTCCTGTTCAAAAATAGCTGTGAGATGGATTTTTTTGACATTATAAGCAGGACATCCCAATTCTGACTTGGATGTCCTTTCAAAAATGTCCTCCACATGTCATATATTTTTTTTCTGTTCATTTTTGTGTTAATGATTTGCAATGACATGAGATATATTGTTTGCATTTCCCATATCATCTCTAATACCTTATCCATTAAGCAGTCAACGGATCCCTGAAAATTGACCTCTCACAGCCTTTCAATGCATCTCCTGCCTCCAGGGCTAATTAGACTGTTGATAAGAAATGAAAATGTATATTCAGCACAGCAATGTTTTGAGATGCTATATAGCATACTGTATTTTGCTTTAAAAGTCTCTAGTAGATAAAGGAAGAACCACTTAGACTCACTCATTGTTCGTTTTAATAGTGGTTGGTGCTAGTTAAAAGAACCAATGAGAAAGCTGTTTTATATTCTGCTTGCAGAGCATGAACTATTGTTGGAATAATCAATAGGTGGTAATTCATGTTTTTCTTTTATGCTTACATACCAAAGTTTAAAAGATCTTTTGCCCATAATTCCATAAAAGGAACTTGCTTAATGCCTGCATAAATATATATTTTGAATAACAGATTAGTACACTTTCATGCTCAAATTAATTCCACTTCTTCAAAATTTGACTTAGCTGAAATTGTTTTTGCCATTTTGCAGAACACAGCAGCACCTGGATTCACTGCATGTTACAAGCCAGAGAGTGGTAGGCTAATCTGACTCTTAAAGCCCCATTCAGACCAGGAAGACAGGGCTCTGTTTTCCAAATTCTGCCAAACAAGCACTTGAGTAGCTGGTCAAGTTGCACACTTGTTTCATTCACCCTGCCAACTATTTTTTTTGATTGGCATACTTCTCCATCCAAATAGACAGATGTACCCTAATTAAATGATGTACTCTGTGAAACTAAGAGGTCAATACTGTGCAAGAATACAAAGCATGCAGGATGTCCCTATAACCATCCCCTCCAAATGACATACTGATTACAATACATAACAAATGACTACTCTACCTATTGAATACATCTGTATGCTGCACAAACTGGCATGTTTGAATATATAAGTGGGATCAAATAAAATGCTACCAACAATAAAGAATGACAACATGGATGCAGAGCCATAGGTTTGTTGATTATTTTTGACTGTATGGATAATGGCTGCGTGTGTGTGTGTGTGTGGGGGGGGGGGGGGGTGGGGGAGCTTTTGATCTGCCATCTCCTGTTCCCAATCAAACCTCATTGGGCAGTGAACCACTGGCAGCCCTGAAGACAGCTGCTTCTGGCTGTCTCAGTCGTCTTGCTGCTTAGTTCCCACTCACAGAAAATGAAAAGGCGATTAAGCAGTGAGACAGACTGGAGCAGCCAGAAGCAGCTGCCTGCAGTGCTGACTGCACTATGGGTCACTGCTGTGGGAAAAGGGAGGAGAGATGTACCTGGCCGGACTAGAAGGAAGGAAGTTAGTGGAAAGCTCAGTTGCCTGACCACAGAGATCCAGAAGAGCAAAGAAACTGACTTTTGTCATGCTGGTTTTAAGGGTCAGCCAACAGCCTAGCTGGCCACTATTGCTGGGGGGGGGGGGGGGGGGGGCAGGGGCTCCGTGAACCCTTGTAGCTACATCTTCACCCCCAACATGTCTGGACCCCTCCAAGTCCCAATAGATCGCATTAAGTCTACCTTAACTTTCATGGTGGTTGAGTGGAAAAGTGGGGCAGGAATAAACTCCACTTGTTTATGCTCCCCTGGTGGCTCTGTATTAAAAATGGTGGCCATGACATCTACTGGTAGTCTTGTGGTACTACCGCTGGAGCTGACCCTAATAGCTTACCTTGAAACTACATGTTTCATGGCCACCCTTTTAAAGCTGGAGCCACCTGGGGCATGAGCGAGTGGGGTTTGCTTCTGCACTGCTTACTCTTGGAATCACCGTGGAAGTTAAGGTAAGCCAGGGGCCTATTGGGACTGGGAGGGGGGCCCAGACAAGATAGGGGGTTGGGACATGTCGGGGGACTTGGAAACAGACTTTGGGTCATATTTGATGGTCAGAAGAGAGGGGATACCTTGGCATACTACAGGTCAGTAACCAGGAGTTATGCAGGTGCTGGCCAACATACGGTGCCCGCACCCACATACCTAAGTAGGAATAGTTAGGACTGCCTTTTGTGCTGCATAAGACATCTGCATAACTCTTTGGTCCTCCCTGATTCTGGCCCCGAAACACCCCACTCCAGCTAGATTCGAGATGGCCGATTAGTGCTGATATTCATTGGCACTGCCTGGTTTAGTGCCACTGAATAACAGTGGCCGGCCCGCTGAGCACAATTTAAGAGAACAGGAACATTGACCCCTTGGAGTTTAATATGTCAGACTAACTCCCTATTGCCAGGAGTTAGATTTTAACAGGAAACTGATGATAAAGTTCAAGACCAGGAATCAAGGTTGAAGGAGTTAGAAGACAGCCCAGGGAAGTTGGAGATTTAGAATACTGCAGCTCAAGCAGATTAAGTCTCATATTTTAATCGCAGGGCCTCATTTTTTCTGCATTTTTCTTGTAGATGGAATTTCTTATCAGGCTGTTAAGTATATGCCTTAGAGCCCTCATATTTGGAATCATTTTACTTAAGGAGAATGTATTAGAAGAGTTTGATATTAGTTCATTTTTTTTTCTTTTCATTACCAGTTTTTGGGAGGAAGTAATTGTAAGTTGGATATCGTGGTTAGCCATAGCCATGGGATAGTTTAGTTATGTTGTGTAATGTGGTGTATCACATAATTTTTTTCAAATTATGGACACTTTTATAAATATGAGATTTTAAAAATGTTTTGCACATAACCACATGGAAACTGCCAAAATTACAGTTTGGTAACTGCAAAGCATTCTTGGTAAGTGAATTCAATTGTATGACAAGCGAATCCACACGATGACTCCATGAATCCACCAGCGCCACTGTTCAGCAATGATGCTGGTGGATTCACGGAGCCATCGTGTGGATTCCCTTGTCATATGATTGAAATCATAAGAGGTATCCTGTTCTCAACCTAATTTGAGCCCAGAGGCAGCCCATGTATGGGCGAAACACAGCCTGTGTTGGGCATTGTTGGTTGAATAAATTTATCTCTATGATATGTGAACAATGCATTGTTTGTAATGTAGCCTCATATGTACTGCAGCCACCCTTGTTTGTTTGTTTAAGCTTCACTACTAGTGGTTTATTCTCCTGCAAAGGCCTCCTCTCTTTCTCAGCTGAGCTTGATTCCTTTGTCTATTTGCTGTTGTTTCCTGATTATTCCTGCTATCTTTGTTCTGATGGGTCAACAGGGTATGATCTTTCTCTTCAATCAAGGACTGCCCTCTATGACCACCTCTGCTATGTGATCTCAGGTTCTGTCCCTATTGGTCCCTTTATCTCACTAGCCTGGTCTTGTGGGTGTTCTTGACCTCCCTGTCTCCACGAGACAGACATTCTCCATCTTGTCTCAGATGCACTTGTCTTCTCCCCTGCAGTGAACTTGTCTTTTTATCTCTCACAATATTGCACAAACCAACACCCCATCCCTGAACTACTTTTATCTACCTGATATCTCTCTCACCTCTGCCATAAAGATTCCTTTTCTTCAAATCTCCATCTCCACTCACCAGTACAGCTTTCAGAACTACGATGTCTCTTGCCTTGAGGCAATAACTTCTGAAAATCTACAAATTGTGAATAAATTTGCTACATTTATTCAATAAAAGTAAATTTCAGAGAAAGCAAAGAGACTTCTGGTGTATACTGATGTACGGAGGTTATACATTTTGGTTATTATACTACATGTCTGCTTTAAGAGACCACAGGGATATTAGTGAAAGGAAGAAAGCTAGAAATGAAATTGTAAGACTGAAAGATGCTGAGAAATCAGTCAGTTGACAAAGGTACATATGGGAATGTAGTGGATATTGCACTATTCAAGGAACAAAATGTTTATGAACAACTATTGAAAGTAGACAAAGCCATGGGACTGGATGAGATCTATCCTAGGATACTGAGAGATCTCAGAGAGGTTCTGGTGGGTCATTTAAAAATTTGTTTAATAAATCTTGGAGATGGGCGAGGTTCCACAGGACTGGGAAAAAATTGGATGTGGCCCTTCACTTTGGTGGTTGGAAAATAATGGAAGCACTCCTGAAGGAAGGGATAGTGAACCTCCTGGAATCCAATGTGCAACAAGAAACCAGGCAACATGGTTTTATAAAAGGAAATTTGTGCCAAATGAATCTGAACGATTTCTTGACTGACACGGTTCCTCAAAAAGTTGATAAGTAAACTAAAGTTAGGACTCAAAGTGGTGAATTGGATTAGAAACTGGTTGACTGATAGATGATAGAAGGTGATGGTAAATGGAATTCACTCAGAGGAAAGAAAGGTGAGCAGTGGAATGCCTCATGGACCGGTACTGGGTTTGATTCTATGTCTAAGCAGACACGTGTTCATTTGTTTGTCCGTGTCCAAACTCCTCCAGCCCCCAAAGAGCTATGGCCACCAAATCTGGCATGCAGACTCTACCCACCGTTGCCAAGGTTATTATGTGGTTTGAAGTGATTCGGTTCACTGGGGCCCTCAGGGGAGGGGGAGCAATACCTCCATCCATTAAATGAATAGGCTACAGGTTGGAAAGTTCTTTCTTGCTGTTGCTAAGCGACAAACTGCTTGGGACAGGTTGAGGGCTCAGAAACTGGTGGGGAGAAACACGGATAGCAGCTGTGCAGTTGTCCCTTCTCTTATACCCTTTCCCTAACAGTACCAGTCTCTGAAGGGAGGTTCAGAGACTGGTGGGAACAGGGTAAGGAGGAAAGTATTGGGTCAGGCTGGGAAGTGTGTGTGTGTGTGAGAATTTACTACCCTCTCCCAAGTCCATGAGATGAGACAGACTACTAAGCAACAAACTGAGGGGTTGGGAGACTGTGACAGAGACTGCTTGGGACAGGGTGAGGGCTCAGAGACTGGTGGGGAGAAACAGGGCCATGCCTAGGGTCTCCGGTGCCCCCCTGCAGTTGGCCCCGCCCCCCCGAAAACGATTGCTACACTACCCGCCCTCTTCTCCCCAGATCTTTTTCCTTTTTTTTTTGTTTAAATTTACCTCTGTCCAGCGGCAGCGTAGCATTAGTGAAAAGGAGGCGGCGCTCCCCCGCCCCGACGTGTCAGTCTTCCCTTCGCTCTATGTCCCGCCTTCTTCTGACAGTCATTTCTGATGTCAGAGGAAGGCGGAACTGAGCTAAGGGAAGACTGACACGTCGGGGCGAGGGAGCGCCGCCTCCTTCTCACTAACGCTACGCTGCCGCCGGACAGAGGTAAATTTAAACAAAAAAAAAAAGGAAAAGGATCTCGGGAGAAGAGGGCGAGGTAAGCATGGTGCGGCGGGGCGCCCTCCAGAGGACGGCGCCCTCCTGCCATGCTTACCTCGCTTACTGTGTTGGCACGGCCCTGGGGAGAAACATGGACAACAACTGTGTAGTTGTCCCTCAGCCTCAGCTGTGTAGTTGTCCCTCACTCATTCTCTAATACCCTCTTCCCTAACAATTTCAGTACGGGGGGGGGGGGGGGGGAGGTCAGAGATTGCTGGAAACAGGGTAGGGAGAAAGTATTGGGGTGAGGTTGGGAAGTGTGTGTGTGTGTGTGTGTGTGTGTGTGTGCATCAATTCACTATCTCACCAGGGGAACGCTCCTTGAAAAGGACAGGAGACTGAATTTCAATATGCCCTTGAAAAGAAGGCTTGTTTTGACAGGAAAATGGTGAAAGCCAAACGGCAGGCACTTGCTAGATTGAAAGAAACAACTAATCAAGAAAATCAACTTAAACAAATTGATCAGAAAAGAAAAGTTAGTGCTAGGTAGGGATCCAGTCTCCACATTTTTTGATTTAAGAGAGTATTAAACTCAATGTCAATATCACCCTTTCTCACACACCCCTCAGAAAAACACCCCAGTCACAATCAGCCATTCTCACCCCCCCCCCCACACTTACACTCACCCATTCTAATATAGCACTCAGCAAAACACCCTACTGACACTCACCCATACACACACACCCCTCAGCAAAACAACCCCTATTACACACCCCAGAATAGCATATCCCCACTCTCATTCAGTCCTCAGTACCACACCTCCACTGAAACTCACCCATTCTCACACACCTCAGAGTAGTACATCTTCACACACACTCACTCCTCAGCAGTACACCCCACTCACACACCACAGAGTAGCACACCCCCACTCACACTCAGCCATTCTCACACACCCCTCAGCAAAACACCCCCACTCACATTCACACATTCTCACCTCTCAGCAGAAAACCCCCACTCAAACCCTCTTCCCCAGTATACCCCATTCACACTCATTCATTCTCACACTCACCCCTCAGCAGTACATCCCCACTCACCCATTCTCACATCCCCTTAGTAGCACACCCCATTCACACGCATTCTCACCCCCTCAGTACCACACTCCCATTCACACTCACCCGTTCTCACACCTCCCCTTAGCAGTACAACTCTTCAGTAGCACACCCTCACTCATACTCACCCATTCTAACATACCCATTCACACTCACTCTCAGCAGTACATCCCCACTCAGCCATTTTCACACACCCCATCAGCACTGTCAATGTGTAAGGCTCGCTTAAAGTAGAATATATTTAAAGCAGACCATAGTTTTTGGCCCAGTCATGGATCGAGATACTAAATAGTTTGTTTTCTATCCAGGGCGGTTCGCCAATCATACTAGCTCTTACAACTCTAATGCCACACGTTATTGAAACTACAATCTTGTCAGGTTGTGCCACAGGACAGCACATTTTTATACCTAAAATTCTTCTGATTCCATCTGACTATCAGATACAGTTCAAAAGACTGCAGTTTCCAGTTTAACTAGCCTTTGTAATGTTGATAAATAAGGTTCAAGGTCAAATGTTAAAAGTCACAGTTGTCAACTTACAAAACCCATGTTTTTCAAATGGCCAATTGTATGTTGCCTGTTCACGAGTTGGCTCAAATAAGTCTTTGTATATATATGCACCAAATTGAAAAACAAAAAAATATATATTGTCTATCAAAATCTACTTGAATGAGTACTTATTACAAATTATATTAAACATATTTAATATTTATCTACTCAAGTGTGTTCTATTTATGTTTGTACAAAAAAATATATATCTATATACATATAACTATGCCTTTTCTTTATGTTTTATTTCTTGCATTAAAGACATCAAACAAAATGTAACAACCATCATAAATAATTTAAAAAGGCATACTTATACAGTGTTATTACATACAAATAAACCTTGCTTTTCTCAATTACAAAGTGCTAACCTATTGCTGAGCAATGCCAGCAGAGACAGCTAATTCAATATATTTGTGAGCAACATTGCCAAAGGGTTTGAAGGAAACATTTGCCTTTTTGCAGATGACAACAGAGTAGACACTCCAGGGAAGAGGGTGGGTAGAGGGCGGAGGGTGCACAACATGAGAAGTGATCTACAACAATTAGAAGAATGGTCTAATATTTGGCAAAGTTTAATGCAATGAAATGCAGAGTGATGCACTTAGGGGATAGAAATCCAAAGAAGCTGTATATGCTAGGGGACAAGAGGCTGATATGCACAGACTGGGAGATGGATGATAACATCTGAGGAACGCAAGGCAGTAAAACAATGTGACAAGGTGGTGACCATAGCCAGAAGAATGCTAAGCCACATAGAGAGAAGCATACCAAGTGGAAGAAAGGAGGTATTAATTCCCCTGTACAAATTGTTGGTGAGACCCCACTTGGAATATTGGTTATGAAGGCCATATCTTGCTAAGGACATAAAAAGACTTGAAGGTTCAAAGAAAGTTGAAAAATGGTATGGGATTTGTGCCACAAGACATGAGAAAAGACTTGAAAATCTGAATACTCTAGAGCAGTGGCGTTCCTAGGGTGGCTGACACCCGGGGCGGATCGCCGATGCGCCCCCCCCCCCGGCGAAATGACACCTCCCTCCCGGTGAAATGACACCCCCCCCGGGTGCATTTTTACCTGCTGGGGGGGGGGGGGGGTGCCGCACACCTGTTGGCTTCGCTCGTTCCATGCTCCCTCTGCCCCGGAACAGGAAGTAACCTGTTCTGGGGCAGAGGGAGCACGGAACGAGTGGCGCCGACAGGTGCGTGGCACCCCCCCAGCGGCATGCACCCAGGGCGTACCGCCCCCACCGCCCCCCCCCTAGGAACACCACTGCCCTAGAGGAAAGGAGAGATAGGAGAGCTATGATACAGACATTTAAATACATGAAAGGTATTAATACAGGGAAGTGGTAGAACTAGAAGACATGAACTGAGGTTCGCAGGATCATAGATTTAAGAGTATCATCAGGAAATACTTTTTCACAGAGAAGGAGGTGGATGCCTGGAATACTCTCCTAGTGGAGGTAGTTCAGACAAAAACAATAACAGAATTCAAAAGTGCATTGGATAGACACAGTGGATCCCTATATAGAAAGAGGATCAAATCAAAATAAAATTTAAATGACTTCATGGCTATCGATGGGTTATGATGGGCAGGACTGGACTTCAATGGCAATTTTAGTAGCTGGGAAGTAAGGCCAGTGCTGAGCAGACTTCTACGGTCCGTGTGCCAAAAATGGCAAAGACAGATCATGACCAAGCATGCATATTTTATATCACATTCATATCATATGCTATGAGTGTGGGTGCTGTGCATCTCCATGGGGGAGGGGAAGATATCTTAAAGTTGAAATTAGCGAGTAAAATGTTAGTTAGCAATAGCTGGCTTGCTGGTTTAATTATAAGAACATAGGTACTGCCATACTGAATATAACTATGCTGCATCTATAATAATACAAGCACACTTTGGATTATTGGTATGGTGTTGTGATAGTGGGTTCTAAGACTGCATCATACATAATTGCCAATATACGGTTGTCATGGGGGTGAATTGCTAACTACTGCCCTGTCTGTGGTAACAGTATATAATCATGAAAGAGAGTAACCTGTAGAGAGTGGGAGGTGCGGCTCTGGCCACCTTGTTGTGCAGTCTGGATGGACTGTGCCATCGTTTACTATGTTACTGTGTTACAGAATAGCACGTTGGCAGAAATTTGGCATGTGCACACACACATATGTACATGCTAGGATCCTAAATATTTATGTACATTGGGGTACATTCTATAAATGGTACTCACATTTAGGCAGCAGGAAAAATTCATGCAAAGCGCTATCCTATAAGGGCTGAGCACCCTTTGTAAAATAACGTTTACAGTGGATTCCCATACCCAATTTGGGGTGCAAGGACTTATGCCTGCTAAAACCTGGTATAAATCCTGGTGCACAAGTTGGGTTCATAACCTCAGTATCTATAATACATTGCCTATATATTGGCAATACCCCTGACCTGCCCATGCCCCTCCCATGGCCATGCCCCCATTTGGTTTGCATGTGAGACATTTTGGTCATGCAGCATTTTAGAATAACACATAGGCAGATGTGAACATAAACCAAAATTAGTGCCAGTTAACTTCAATTAATACTAACATTTGGTTGTTAGCGCCCAGTTGACTAAATTAGTTTAGGTGTGCATCTAGGCTCTGCACCCAGATATGGGTGCCCAACTTTGGATGACCTATATTGAATCAGGGGAGTAATGCGCATGCATAAATGTTAGTGCTGATTTTATAGAATTGCTCCTTTAGTACATGAATTAGTGAATCAGTGCAGTAATGGTTCTCAGGAAAACAGTGAAGTTGACTCAAAAACAATGAGCATTTGCTGTTCGGAGTTGAGAAGTGATTGTGAGTTGCTTTAAGTGAATGATGCTATCCAATATCCTTGAGAATTTTACTGCCAACAATCCAGGAGACTTATTGGCCGAAACACAGCTATGTTGAGTCTTGTTGTACAATAAATTCATAGACCCTTTGAAGAATCGTGTATTTATTTTTGAGTCATCTTCGCTGTTTTCCTGAGTGCTGTTTAGACTGCGAGGACTTGTTTCTTCTGTGTGTACATCAGTGCATTTATAGTTACCACAGTCTATGTGTTAACAGATATTGCATGCAAGGGCATTTTTTAAAACTCTGAAAACAAAACACTCATACTGTATCCTGTGCAAAAACAGGTTTCTGCAAATTTTTTAAAAAACTTTTTCCATCATAAAAATCCCTCTGCTGAATTGAATACTACTTTTACATGATCTGTGTGTGGGTGTTCCCAGGGGCATAGCTTGGGTAGAGTTGGGAGAGAATTGCAAGATACCTGTATAGACTACACACAGACATGGGGAAGCCACTGCTTGCCCTGGGATTGGTAGCATGGAATGGTGCTACTATTTGACATTCTGTCAGGCTCTTGTGACCTTTATTATCCACTGCTGGAAGCAGGATACTGGGTTGAATGACATTGGTCTGACCCAGTATGGCTATTCTTATGTTCTTATGTTTACACATATTATGCGTGTCTATTTTATAAAGTCACATGGGTGCAAAATAGGAGCCTTATTAAACTTCTCATATTGAAAACCTATTATAAAATGAGCCTCCATGTAGCAAAATCCTGTTCAGTGATTCCTAAGAGCTCTTTATTGTATTTATTTCTTTTTGTTATATTTTAGGTGGCTTACTGCTGATGCAAGGCATTGAAATTATATCATAGAACAAAACCTCCCTTTTTCCCTAGGATAGGCAGCCAGGATAGCTGTTCAAATACCCCAGCACTACCTTCCAAGTGTACCTGACCACTTCAACTGGGCCACCTCTGCTCATATATTTTCTGCATCACTCAGTCTTTGGCACTTCTGTTAAGTCTGACTAGAATTAGTCCATTATGATGAACACCTGTCCATTACGGGATGAAGAGTCAAACAATTCATTTCACAGAGAATTTGGTGCAACAGGTTGCTGGCCAGCAAGATTTGCTGCAGCCTAAAATCTGTATAGAGGTGATTACAAAAAAGAACAAAAGAGCATGAAATCCAATGCAAGTATTTGTAACATTAAGCATAGTCCTGGGTATGGGCAAGAAATCACACAGATTAATTCATAAATTTGAAGAACACTGTATTATAAACTAGCTTTAATTCTCTGCGGCAACATGCTCTTTCTCTGGGGAAGATATGTGCTCACAGTCAAAATCGGCCTTTCTGTGATTTAATTTTTAGATACAATCTTATCACTTACCTTTGGAAGTGATCTCACCAGTGTTATTTTCTTTCATGAAAGCATTCCTTTTGTAGATTTCAAGATGGAAGCTGCAGAATCAATTTTCACAGTCTATTTGTTGAGGAAAATTTGGTTTCTTTTACTTGCTTTGTTTAGGCCCTTATTTTAGAAACATAGACACATATAAATAGCAGCATTACATGTATCCATCAGATGCACATGTAAATGTCTGTTTCAGAAAGAACTACTTACATGTGGAGATCCATACCATGCAGAAATTTCAAAGAGACCTGGATTGAGTATGGGTTTGGTGTGGCTTGGTTAGGACTAAAACAGGGGTAGGCAACCATGATTCTCGAGGGCACAACTCAAATAGGTTTTTAAGATTTCCACAATTAATATGCATGACCTTTTCACAGCTGCCTTAGGCTCCTAGCTGCTACTCTTTTGCCCTCCTCCTCCCCTATTCCTCTTTACCCTGTAATTCCCTTGCCTGTAATGTCTTGTCTGTCTGTTTTACCTAGATTGTAAGCTCTTTGAGCATGGACTTTCTCTCCATGTCAAATGTTCAGCGCTGCGTGCGTCTGGTAGGGCTATATAAATGCAATTAGTAGTAGTAGTAGATTGACTTGCATGCACTGCTTCCATTGCATGCAAATAGATCTCAAGCATATTCGTTGCGGAAATTTTGAAAATGCGAATGGGTAATGGCCCTTGAGGACTATGGTTGCCTATCCTTAGACTAAAATCTACATTTGCATTCCTCATTTTAAAAAGGGAATACATGTGAACAAGGAACAATAGCCACATTGGGTTTCACAGTAGCTCCAGATGCATGCAGAGGGGAAACTGAGTTTTTAGATATCCAAACAAGAATAGAACTTCTGAAATAACCACTATAGGCTTCAAAAAAGTGCTCATTTGGGCCAGAGCTTTACATGAGGGACTAAAGGAGTCATTATCCCTAATCTCATGTTGAAATGAAGTGAACATTGTGGCCTCACTATTTAATTGGTGGCACTAGCATATGTAGGTTTTCAAAATGGACAGCTACATGTGGAAGTGGCAACACTAACACGTTGAAATTGTGAAATTGCCGCTTCAATGTGTAGGTGTTGACAGGGCCGGTCTTAGGCAGTGGCGACCAATGTGGCCGCATAGGGCCCCGTGCCTAAGGGGGCCCCACGCAGCCCGCCTCAACTCTGCCTCCGCTCTGACCTCCACTCGCCTCGGACGACGACCGCATCATTCATGATGATCCTGCGGCTCAGCCATTCCGCTCCCGCCACCACCAGCGCGGTGCCCACCTCCGGCTTGGGCCTGCTGAGCCTGCCGTCAGCTCCCGAGTCCCCAGGCCCCAGCGACAGTAACTTTGCAGCGAGCCAGGCAGCGACGGCCCCGCGCCCGACGGTGACAGACAAGTTGCAGCGCGATGGCTCACCTCCAGGCTCCAGCTGTTCACTTCCCGCTCAATGTCCCGCCTTCTGATGAGGTATTTCCTGTTTCCGTGAGGGCGGGAGTCACTGAGCGGGAAAAGCTGGAGCCTGGTCCGAGGTGGTGAGCCATCATCGCTGACTGTGGTGTGAGCGAGAGCGTGTGCAGACTCGGTGGAGCCAAGCGAGCAAAGCAACAGACAGGGCTGCCTACAACAGTTGTGCCAATCCATTAAGGCATTCCTACTATAAATATCTCAAACACTAAACTTAAACATTTCTCCCAAGTTAGTCAGTGGCATTTTCTCTTCTCTTTCTTATAAATGTTCATAACACAACTCCATGTGATAAATGTGGATCTTCAGATTTCATTGACAGCATACACCTTCTAGGAAACTTGTTCCAGCATTTTTGGTGTTCATTAATCACATCCTCATTGATCCAACATTGTAACTTTTCCTTCAAATCTTAACGATCTGTTTTTTCATAACTCCATCTTATACCCCTAAAAAACTTTTTTTACTTTTCTTTTTTTCTATTTCTTTAAATTTTATACAAATATATAATAATCATAGCACTTAGCTTTTAAGTAACGTTCAGCAGCGATTTTTCTCCTGAGTCGAACCCCCGCCAACATGGCCAGGTTTCGAAAATCTTCATCAGGGAAGAGGTTCGCATTTGAAAACTTGTGAACACATATAAAATGGCAGCCATTTTTTTTATATGTGTTCACAAGTTTTCAAATGCGAACCTCTTCCCTGATGAAGATTTTCGAAACCTGGCCATGTTGGCGGGGGTTTGACTCAGGAGAAAAATCGCTGCTGAACGTTACTTAAAAGCTAAGTGCTATGATTATTATATATTTGTATAAAATTTAAAGAAATAGAAAAAAAGAAAAGTAAAAAAGTTTTTTAGGGGTATAAGATGGAGTTTTGAAAAAACAGATCGTTAAGATTTGAAGGAAAAGTTACAATGTTGGATCAATGAGGATGTGATTAATGAACACCAAAAATGCTGGAACAAGTTTCCTAGAAGGTGTATGCTGTCAATGAAATCTGAAGATCCACATTTATCACATGGAGTTGTGTTATGAACATTTATAAGAAAGAGAAGAGAAAATGCCACTGACTAACTTGGGAGAAATGTTTAAGTTTAGTGTTTGAGATATTTATAGTAGGGTTGATGTATAGTCTCCACACGTTTGAATAGAGGTCTCTTTAATTTGATTAATCCATTAAGGCAGGCAGCAAGCCAGGTATGATGATAGCTTTTTTTTTCTATAGGAAGAACCTTTTTGAATTAAAGTACTGTCTGTCTCTGTGGTGGTGGTTTCAAATGTTTCAGCAGTATGTCCACCATTTTGTCAAAGGTTTTGCCTGCCTGGGACCTTTGCTGCCAGTGAGCAGAGCCACAGTAGTCCCCTTCTTCCCCACTTCAGTCCCTGCCCACCTTTACCCATAGATATCCTTTTAATCATCTTTTACCTCCCTTCTTCAATGCACCTTAATTTTATTAATTCTTCCTTCTAAGCCTTACTCATCCTCCCCTAAGTGGTCCCATATGCCTCATCCTTCCCCAGGGTTCACCCCAAGTCTCACCTATACTCCACTACACCTCAGTCACCCTCCACCCTTCCAATATCATTCATTGTCTCACTAGTGCTGCCACACATCCCCATCTATCTTCCTCCCTTAGTGCTCTCCCACTCCAGATGCTGTTAGCTTTTCCCAATATTTATGTCCAAGCCTCTCATCTCCCCAGTAGCCTGTATTACAGCCTTAGTCATCCTTGCTGCAGTGCTTCCCTAACTTCATTCATCCTTCCGCTCTCACTCATCCTGCCTCCCCAGTGTTTCCCCTATTGTTAGTCACTTAATTTCTCCACTGCTTCCCCAGGTATCTCCCTTCTACTCTCCACATCCAGTGACTCTTTCCTCTTCACCTCCCTCCAGCATCTCTCCCTATCCCTCCATGTCCAGTATCACCCATCTCTCTTTTCCTCTCCATGTCCACTGTTTCCCGGCGTTTCTGTCCTATTCCCTTGCACCCCTGGTGGTCTAGTATCTTCTCTATGGTCCCTATTTCATCCCATGGCCTCAGCATGCCCCTCACACCATCTCCCCTCCAAATGGGGCCAGCCCTATCACTTAGGCGATTGCCTCGGACAGCAGCAGTACAATTACCATGGCTACCTTCGCCTGTCTCCCAGGTTCCAGTACAATAATCTTATCAATGGGGTGGAGCTAGGGTTGGGGCGGGGCGGGGCTAGGATGGGGCCCCACCAAATTGGTCTGCACAGGGCCCTGCACTTGCTAAGACCGGCCCTGGGTGTTGATGTCACCATGAGGAAGCTGCCAGGTCAATGCCATTCATTTTTCTTTTTTTTTTAAATTTATTTATTTAAATTTTTTACAATTATTACAAGCATTAAACTTGATGAGAAAACTGGCTAAATCGAAATTTACATCAATTCAAAGAAAATATCACAACACAAAATTTAAATTATTTGCCAGTTAATAGTCCACAATTGGAGTTCAAAAATATCACATGTTGAAGACTTAGCAATCCTTTAGGAAGAGTTTAACATATCGTGCGTTTGATCCTATTACAATAATAAATCAAGAGCTAGTTACTGCCGAAACTTCAACTTCGACAGCTTTTCTCGATGTAATAAATGTCTCAAGCTGGGAGGGATCAAAAAAAACAAATTTCTCTAACTGGTAGGTAACTAAACACTTACATGGGAATTTAAGAAAGAAAGTTGCTCCCATGTTAATCGTTTCTTGTTTTTTTTTAAGAAATCTTTTACGTCGAGTCTGTGTTTCCCTCGAGACGTCAGGGTAAATTGAAATCTTTAATCCTTTAAATGGTTTTTCACGGTTTTTGTAAAACATTTTCAGTATCCAAATCTTATCTGGCATCAGCTCTACTGTCGCTACCAAAGTAGCTGGGATAATTGAATCTGTATCCGATATTTCTAATAGCGCTGTAACATCCAAAGGCTGAGTTTCTTTTATTTGCAAATTTTTGGGAAGCAAATAAAAAACTTGAGCAAAGGGAGGGATATGTTCCTCTCCAATCTGGACTATATCTTTGAAGTAAAGCTTTAGCATCTCTCGTGGAGATACTGTAGAAGAATAAGGAAAATTTATAAAACGTAGGTTATGACTTCTCGAATAGTTCTCCAGATTCTCAGTCTTTCGTCTTAAATTTGTCAAATCTTTTAACATTATATTTTGTATCTCACGAACTTGTTGAAGCTCAGTCTCTTGTTTTTGAACTTGTACTGTCAATAATTTCACATTTTCCTGTGTTAAACCAAGATCTTGTTTTATCTTATGCGTCTGAGGTAACAATGCGTTCCCCAAATCAAGAATCAGTGTCCAAAGATTTTCTAATGTTACTTCAGAGGGCTTAACTGTCTGTAACAAAGGAAATAAAGTAGTCTCTACCTCCGTTTGTGGTGAAGTGAAGCCTGCCAGGATTGAGGCATTACCTTCCTCCGTTGTTGCTCCAATAACCATGGGTAACGCTGCTTCCGCCTGTTCTTGCCTTGCCTCTTGCCTACCGACTCCTGAAACCTCTTCGGAGTTCAGGTTCAGAGGCACCACCTTCGGAGAGCTGGCTCCACATGGTTGAGGAGGAAGGGGAGGTGCTCTACTGTCAGGGCTTAACGAGACTTCCAGCCCAGGACTCCCCTGTAGGCCTTCAACTGCCACGGAGACCGTCAGCGGGCCGCTCACTGACACGGTAGGATCGGGAGTTACCCGCAAAAAAGTATCCATTGGGCCAACTAGAGTAGGGGGATTTAACCGCTGAGAGGCTGGGGCCGCGGTTTTCCCCCATCTCTTAGGCATAGCGAAAATTATCAGGCAATTTGCGGGAGCTCGAAACGCACGTCTGTTTCACTCGGCAGCCATTTTGAACCCCGCCATTCATTTTTCAATGTTTGTATTTGTAAAATGGCTACTCCCATTGCATGTTCCAACAAATACATATGCATTCCTGAAGGTATTTTAGAAAAGATTCTGCATCTAGAGATCCTTCTCTAAAATACCACTGGAACTGAGTGGATCCCCGCCTGGACATGTTATTTATGATCTCTACATTCTAAGTAAAATGAGGTTCTTATTATGACAAATCATTCTGGATAAAATATCAATCTTAGACTTACATATCTTTTCTTGCTTGCTACTATTCTAAATTAACTAAAGTGACTCAGTAGAATCAACACATGGAGCTGAAATTTGTAGAAAATGGTAACAACTATTGGTTCTATAATGCTAATTGCAACATATGAACATAGGAATATAAGAATAGCCATACTGGTTCAGACCAATGATCCAACTAGTTCAGTATCCTGTTTCCAACAGTGGCCAATCCAGGTCACAAGTACCTGGCAGAAACCCAAATAGCAGCAACATTCCATGCTATTAATCCTAGGCCAAGCAGTGGCTTCCCTCATGTCTATCTTAGCCTCTTCTAAAATTATGACACAGCAAGGCAGATTTTAGATAGTAAGTAGAGAGAGGAATTCAGAGCATGGAGAATTTCCATAGTATTTTGCAAGAGTCTCTGTCAAATGTAGAGTCTCTTGCAGGGCTCCATGTTTAAGGCTTTCCATATACAACAGGCACAGTGATTTGAAAAAGCTGTACATGGGGGGGGGGGGGGGGGGGGGGGGGGGAAATCCCGTGCAGCATTACCCTACTTGGATGACAGAGAAGATTTTTGAAACCATAGTACCTGATAACAGCCATGTTTTCACCTTCTCCTGACAACTATCCCTACAGCATAAACCCACTATCAAACCCCCTCCAAATATTACTCTCCTTCCGATCTCTCCCAATATGGCAATACCTCCTGATTTCCCCCTTCCTGCATGACAAACTCTTTCAATCCCCTCTGCCCACATGGAAACTCCTTCCAATCCCCCATAGATAAGGATCCCCAAACCACAACCCCTCCAAACAAGGATCCTTGATCCTCCAACCCCCCTCAATTTCACCCATGGCTCTTACCAGGGATCTCTGGTGTTTAGTGGGGAGCAGGAGTGAGCCCCAGTTGCTCATGTTCCATTGAAGTCCCAGATTCAAAATAGAGCCCAACTGAATTTCAGTTTTACTTTTGGTTACAGTGACAAAACTGGCCCCAAATCCTTTTTCTGCCTGGTTTTGGGTTCAGCTGGAAGGCTATGGCTATGGCTTTGGTTTTGGCCGAAACTGACCATTTGTTTTTGGTAGAAGCTGAAAATTTGTGCTTTATCTTGTTTGTCTCCCTCCCTCTCGCCCCCTTTCAATGGCCGGTTTTAGAGGATGGCAAACAGGGCAATTGCCCTGGGACCCCATACTACAAGGGACTCCCAAGCCTATCTCATGTTAAAGGAGACATAGGTTGGAGGCCAGCTTTGGTGCCCCCTCCCCAGTTTCTTCCCTGGACCCCTGAATGTCTAACACCAGCCACGCCCCTCCATTCTGAACAGGAATTACCTCTTCTCCATGCCCAACTGTAGATGCTCTCCTTAGGCCTATCTTATAATCCCTGGTGGTCTAGGGGTGCAGTAAGGAGTTATCCCCATTTGCTAATGCTCATTCTAACTCTGCTGTCAAAATGACTGATATGATCTCTAGTGGCAATCTTGTGAGACTGCTGGAAGAGGTCACGGCAGCCATTTTGAGAGTGGAGCTGACATGAACAAGAGTGACTGGGGATCACTCTGTAATGGGATATACTGCCCATACCTGTTTGTATGCATAAGGCCTGTATTGCTTAACTGAGGCCTATGAACCAAATTCTGACTAGGCCAGGAACCATCTTTTTAAGACAATATCATGGGTGTTAGAAGACTTCCTACAGCAATAGACTGACATTCCAGTGGACATCTGTGTTTTTTTCTCTTTAGTGTGATGCTACAGAAAGGTGACTTACACTGACATTGTTTATACTGACACTAGTATGTGGTAATTTTGGCTTCCCATCTCTTGTAGGGTGCCAGCAGTACCAGCTCTGATAAGGAGGACATCACCAAGGCCAGGGGCCTCATTATATCATCTGCACAGGCATTCCTATACCCAGCTAATGACAATTACCATCTGGTTAGCTCAGTGATCCTATTGGACCAAAGTTTTACCATCCACTGTCCATGTGCACATTTCATGCCAGCATCTTTGTGTGCCCAGCTCATTCAATCAGAGAACTGTTACATATGCGATACGATGTGCACTATATGAGGGACACCAACTGAGAGACTTGGGGGAGTCTACTCAAGGAGTTAGACAGAAGAGCTACACAGGCTGTTAGCCTGTTAGACTGAAAGACAGATGCCTTTCTCTGATGGGTGCTATTTTACTAGACAATATGTAGTCCCTCTGAGTATGACTGAGGGGCTAAAGCCCTCAGTGCTGTAGAGGTACTTAGGTTAGCACAGGGTTTCCCAAACCTTTTCGGTTCACGGCACCCTTAGTGTCTGAACAATTTTTCATGGTACCTACCCCCCCCCCCAGCCACAAGGGTCTCTGCACCCTCCCGGCCACATGAGCTCTGCACCCCCCTAGCCACATGGGTCTCCACATCCCCCACCACATAGGTCTCCTTTCCCTGCAGCTCCCTCTTTCCAGAAAGTCCACACACCGTTTCCTGCAGCCCCTCTCCTCTCATAAATCAAGCATACCTCTGCCTTCCCCAAATCCAGCATCACTCGCTACCTTCTTTCCTGCAGGTCCAGGATCACTGCTGCTTCCTTCTCCTTCCCCCGCCGCCGCTGTAGTGCTTGCAACTTACATTTTTGGGCCATCTGCGATTCACACAAGCAGGCACTCCAGGGCCTTTCCAGTCTGCCGCATCTGGCCCTCTCTGATGCAACTTCCTGTTGTGAGGGATAGATGCAGCAGAGGGAAGTCCCCGCAGTGCCTGTGTGAATCACGGATGGCCCGAAAATGTAAGCTGCAAGCACTGCAGCGGTGGTGTGGGAAGAAGTGTCAGATTCCGGACCTGCGGGAGGGGAAAATAGGGAGTGATGCTGGACTGTGGGTGGTAGGAGGGAGGTCAAGATGTGCCACAGTACCCCTGAGAGTTCACTGTGGCACACCAGGGTGCCATGGTGCACAGTTTGGGAAACGCTGGGTTAGCAGAAAATCACTTATTCAGCAATTATTCTGGACTCGTTTGCTAAGGAACATGAAAGTACCTAATTGGCCTAAACTCTGTTGACAGACTGTACCATTGAAAGGAATAATGGCAAAATGGAAATATATTATTTATTATAGATATAAAAATAACAATATATCAAAATGCAAAGAAAGTTACAAAACTCTGTACACTAACAAAATAATGATTATACCAATTATACCAAAATAATGATTAAACCAATAGATATATGAATATATATGAGTAATTGTACAACTATAATTTCCTGAGAAAAGATTACAAACACTTAGCAGCAAGTTAGGCTAACCACAGGTCCTGTTATAACCAAAATTACAGGCAAAACCCATAAACTAGCTAACCCTGAACTATAGGAAGGAAAATCCTGTTTCTCTCACCCTTCGCAGTCTTTAGGTTCCGGACTTCCGGTGATGAATTGGATTCCTCCTTTGAGATTCCAGCAGGGTACATGCGAGTCTATCTCTGTTCAGGAATAAAGTCCAAGTTCCTTGCTCTGTGCACTGGTTATACAGACTTTGGGGAAGCTACAGAGCCGTAACTGAACTGATCTTGTCAGCTTTTATCATAAAGAATTCAGTTCACTGGTGTTTTGGGAAAAATCAGTCTCTCTAGCTCCTCTGAGAGAGAGATCTATCCACCAGGCAAATCTTCTTCTCTTCTTTCCTCCTGAACTTCTGATTTCCCTCCCATCCTCCATCCTTGGCTCTGCTCTCGGTCAGGTGACACATGGACCAATCACCAACCGGGTGTCTCTGTCTAGCTGATAACCCATGGTCATGGCAGAGGGCTTGTGTGCATCCAGCTAGAATAACTTATCAGTCATGGGTCTGATTGTAGTAGCTGAGCTCCCCTCCATTGTTCATAGTTGTTACCGAAGACACTGTTCCTGAGAAGTTCACTCTTCTGCATGCTCCCAGGAGACAAGGTAGATGGCCAATGCACGTAGACGTACGTCCTTGATAAAGTCAGCAGTACGGCTGTGCCAAAAAGTAATTTTCCTTTGTAGAAAGCTGGTTTCTGTTGTATACAGGCCATAGGCTGTAGAATCCATAGTAGCTCAGCAAAAGATGGTTCAGGCTTAAACAGGCCTCCGACCAACAAAGGTGAGATAGCAGGAAAATACCTCTAAATTGCTTATAAAGGAACTGAACTACAAACGTGCCATACTGAGTAAGAACCAGTACCGGGTAGCATCTTTGCTTCAACTAATTTAGTTCCAGAGAAGAGCTGTGTGCATTCCAACTTCCTTGCAGATAGCCTTCCACAACGAATACCCACTGAAGACACAATGGAGCAGGCAGTCTACCTACATGGCCTTGTCAGCTTGGAATCTGAGAGGGAAAAGAAAGACCTGCCACACAGGAGCCAAAGGACTTTTACAGGCAGCCTACAGGATGAGGTTAGTTATCCTTCCTATAGTTCTATAGTTGGGGTGAGATATAAAGCACTGCCATGTTCCAAGTGAGTCATAACCTTTTGGCATGTGGTCTTAGGTTAGCACCAGTAGTTATGTCTCAGGAATAATTAGTATTTGCACTGATATTGCTATTTTATTGTTCTACCATGTACTGATAAGTCTTGCTGCACATTTTTCCTTATTACTTTGCCATACTAATATATCTATCCTTCTATTTTAGATATCTATATATTACCAATAAATTGTAGTATATGTAGTGTGGCATTCTTCTAAACAGGGGTGATATGATACAGACGTTCAAATATTTGAAAAGTATTAATCCGCAAACGAACCTTTTCCGGAGAGGTGTAGGAGGTAGAACGAGAGGACATGAAATGAGATTGAAGGGGGGCAGACTCAAGAAAAATGTCAGGAAGTATTTTTTCATGGAGAGAGTAGTGGATGCTTGGAATGCCCTCCCGCGGGAGGTGGTGGAAATGAAAACAGTAACAGAATTCAAACACGCGTGGGATACATAAAGGAATCCTGTTCAGAAGGAATGGATCCTAAGGAGCTTAGTGGAGATTGGGTGGCAGAGCCGGTGGTGGGAGGCGGGGATAGTGCTGGGCAGACTTACACGGTCTGTGCCCTGAAAAGGACAGGTACAAATCAAGGTAAGGTATACACAAAAAGTAGCACATATGAGTTTATCTTGTTGGGCAGACTGGATGGACCATGCAGGTCTTTTTCTGCCGTCATCTACTATGTTACTATGTATGTTACTATATTGCCAGCAAAACTTTCGTGAGAACCCTTTTCTTTGTTTTGGGACCACTTTAGGGCAAATCATACTCCAAACAGACGAGACAAGGCATAAACTCTAACCAGAGTAATTATTAGCTAATCACCTTATTAGCCCTACAACTCCTGCCCTGAATATACCACTATACCACCAGGGATTGTAAGGTAGTGAGTGTGTGTGTGTGTGAGTGTGTGTGTGTGTGTGTGTGGGGGGGGGGCTATTCTTTTCATTCTTGTTTTTTTGTGTATGTAATGCAATTGCAAGTACTGCAGTTATGATCTTGCATAGTAGTACAGTATATATGGGATGATAAGTTCCTTAGGAATTAGCCTCTCTGTGGAGATATGATATCAGCTGTCACTCCATATGTGGTGCAATGTCAGCCACTGTAACAGCACAGCGACTTTTAGTTTAGGTTTCATTAGTCGAGGCCCATGTGTGCAGTGGTCATCTCGTCATTTAGGGGACTTTTTTGTGGCTTAGTCATTATTAAAACAGGTCTAGCTCAAAACATCTTAATTTTAGTCCTGGACGTTTTTGTTTTGTTCCATTATGACTGAACATGTTAATTAAGGGATTGATGTGCACCATGGTTTAGGCAGGCCTTTCCTACCTGCTTAAATCATGCTGAGTTGGCTCGCTGCCAATGTTCGTGGAAATAAATCACATAGTACCACTGAATTTCAGCTCTGACTGTCCCGTTATAATCCACAAGTACACAAGTACACAAGTAATGCCATACTGGGAAAAGACCAAGGGTCCATCGAGCCCAGCATCCCATCCACGACAGCGGCCAATCCAGGCCAAGGGCACCTGGCAAGCTTCCCAAACGTACAAACATTCTATACATGTTATTCCTGGAATTCTGGAGTTTTCCAAGTCCGTTTAGTAGCGGTTTATGGACTTGTCCTTTAGGAAACCGTCCAACCCCTTTTTAAACTCTGCTAAGCTAACCGCCTTCACCACTTTCTCCGGCAACGAATTCCAGAGTTTAATTACACGTTGGGTGAAGAAAAAGTTTCTCCGATTTGTTTTAAATTTACTACACTGTAGTTTCATCGCATGCCCCCTAGTCCTAGTATTTTTGGAAAGCGTGAACAGACGCTTCACATCCACCTGTTCCACTCCACTCATTATTTTATATACCTCTATCATGTCTCCCCTCAGCCGTCTCTTCTCCAAGCTGTATAGCCCTAGCCTCCTTAGTCTTTCTTCATGGGGAAGTCGTCCCATCCCCGCTATCATTTTAGTCGCCCTTCGCTGCACCTTTTCCAATTCCACTATATCTTTCTTGAGATGCGGCGACCAGAATTGAACACAATACTCAAGATGTGGTCGCACCATGGAGCGATACAACGGCATTATAACATCCTCACACCTGTTTTCCATACCTTTCCTGATAATACCCAACATTCCATTCGCTTTCTTAGCCGCAGCAGCACACTGAGCAGAAGGTTTCAGTGTGTTATCGACGACGACACCCAGATCCCTTTCTTGGTCCGTAACTCCTAACGTGGAACCTTGCATGACGTAGCTATAATTCAGGTTCTTTTTTCCCACATGCATCACCTTGCACTTGCTCACATTAAACATCATCTGCCATTTAGCCGCCCAGTCTCCCAGTCTCGTAAGGTCCTCTTGTAATTTTTCACAATCCTGTCGCGATTTAACGACTTTGAATAACTTTGTGTCATCAGCAAATTTAATTACCTCGCTAGTTACTCCCATCTCTAAATCATTTATAAATATATTAAAAAGCAGCGGTCCTAGCACGGACCCCTGAGGAACCCCACTAACTACCCTTCTCCATTGTGAATACTGCCCATTTAACCCCACTCTCTGTTTCCTATCATTCAACCAGTTTTTAATCCACAATAGGACATTTCCTCCTATCCCATGACCCTCCAATTTCCTCTGTAGCCTTTCATGAGGTACCTTGTCAAACGCCTTTTGAAAATCCAGATACACAATATCAACCGACTCCCCTTTGTCCACATGTTTGTTCACTCCTTCAAAGAATTGAAGTAAATTGGTCAGGCAAGATTTCCCCACACAAAAGCCATGCTGACTTGGTCTCAGTAATCCATGTCCTCGGATGTGCTCTGTAATTTTGTTTTTGATAATAGCCTCTACCATTTTCCCCGGCACCGACGTCAGACTCACCGGTCTATAATTTCCCGGATCTCCCCTGGAGCCTTTTTAAAAAATGGGCGTTACATTGGCCACCCTCCAATCTTCCGGTACCACGCTCGATTTTAAGGATAAGTTGCATATCACTAGCAGTAGCTCCGCAAGCTCATTTTTCAGTTCTATCAGTACTCTAGGATGAATACCATCCGGTCCAGGAGATTTGCTACTCTTCAGTTTGCCGAACTGCCCCATTACGTCCTCCAGGTTTACCGTGAAGTCAGTAAGTTTCTCCGACTCGTCTGCTTGAAATACCATTTCCGACACCGGTATCCCACCCAAATCTTCCTCGGTGAAGACCGAAGCAAAGAATTCATTCAGTCTCTCCGCTACGTCTTTGTCTTCCTTGATCGCCCCTTTTACCCCTCGATCATCCAGCGGCCCAACCAATTCTTTTGCCGGCTTCCTGCTTTTAATATACTGAAAAAAATCCAGGTAGTATTAGGGTGGTCTGGAGTCAAAGTTGGGCAGACTCAGATGATTTTCAGTGCCGATGTCAGCATAACTAACCAAGGAAATAGGACCATATAAAAAGCAGTCTTATGCCTGGTTAGCTATGTGGGTACTGCACTGAGGGCCTCTTTTATCAAGCCACACCAGCAGTTCCCACATGGCAATGCCAATGAAGTACATTCAAAGTGAATGGGCTTTGTTGTCATTACTGCACCAGGGACTGCTAGCATGGCTTGATAAAAGAGGCCCTGAATATTTTCCAGAACTCAAATAACTTCCAGGTCCCCCAATAACTTGGATAGTCTGTGCTGGTGCCCAGATATTTCTTGGCATTGAAATTTAGTCTGCAGCTGTCAGTAGCTTTAAAACCGTTAACTGCTGTGGGCTGAATATCATCCAGTAAGATTTTATTAAGCAGGTCATATACCCCAGATTTTTGTAAAGGCCAGCAAAAATTGTGCATGCAAATTTAGGTGTGTTCCTGATTTGCTCACACAATTTAATTGAATAACAATCCATTTAGTGACAGTAATTTTCTTTTTAACAAGCAATTATTGGCACTAATTAAATTTAATTGCAATCAACGCGTGTAAAGTTAGGCGTGGGATCTGCGCCTAAACTTTATGTATGTTCCAAAAAAGAGGGCATGGAAATGGGAGGGTCATGGGCATTGCCAGGAGGAATGGAGGCATGGCTTCCAGTTACATGTTTACCTACAGAATAATGGTATTCAGCGCATAAATTTAGGTGCCGGCATTTGCAACACGTTTTCGTTGGTGCAAATGGCTGTGCCTAAATTTTCATGTGACTTTCCACTTAAGCATGTACTCTATAAACCATGCTGAACTTTAGGCATGGCTTATAAAATACAGCTTAAACAATTTTTTCGGCACCAATTATCTTAGGTGCCATTTATAGAATTTACCCCATAATCACATATTATGTAAGCCACTGAACTCCAGCTCTGGTTTTCATGGGCCACCAACTGATCTGATTTTCAGGATAACCAAAATATGTAAATTAGCTTGGTAGGCCATGCATGTCCAAATATTTCTTATGCTTATTCCTTGCAGATGTCTTGGAGACCTGGAATGCTGTCTTGAGCAACAATGATTTTCTGCTGGTAGAAATAATGGGAATTTATTTGTAAAGAGGGACTCTTAACTTACTTTTACTGGAGTCCTTCTATCAAACTATGGTAAGCGCTCAGGTCCCTGCAGTAAGTTCTGGGTTAGCTTGTGCACAGCATGTGGTAAAAAATTATTTTAATTTTTACTGTGGAGGGGAGGGGGCATGTCTGGGGAAGAAAGTGGGCATGTCTATGTTAATCAGCACAACCAAAATCAAACAAAAAAAGGAAAGCAAAATCCTTCCAAAGAACAGGGCAAACAAAAGAGAAGGACAGAAGGAGCGAAACCCATAAGTCAGGATGTATTCAATGGTTCTCTCTAGCAGCAAAACAAAAGTAGAGTACAGAAGGTACCAACCCAACAATTCAGTGTTTCGGCAGTGAATTTGCCTTCATCAGGGGTCCATTACCGCAATAGACGCTGTCTATGCCGAGAGTCTCTCTACTATTTTCAGTTTTCTAGTGACATTTTCAAAGCGCAATAATGTGGTGTACATACATTTGGCATACCGCACATTAGGACGTAAGAAAAAGAAATTCTCTTCTGCATTTCTTAATCTCCTTAGTAACATTAAAGAACATCCTGGTCTTACATGAAACAGTTCATGTCTGTGTTTGAAGAACAGATTTTACAGCCAATCTCGATCTGTTTTCACGGCAAATGAGACAACTAAGGTAAAGGTCATAGCCAAATTGGTGTCTGAAGATTCCTAAATATCAGAAATATCCAAGGCAGCAGAACCATCACCTTCTATTTCAGTGGTTATAGAGGAGTAGCCTAGTGGTCAGTGCAGTGGACTTTGATCCTGGGGAACTGAGTTTGATTCCCACTACTGCTCCTTGTGACTCTGGGCAAGTCACTTAACCCTCCATTGCCCCTGGTACAAAATAAGTACCTGAATATATGTAAACCACTTTGAATGTAGTTGCAAAAACCTCAGAAAGGTGGTATATCAAGTCCCATTTCTCTTTCCCTTTTCCCCCTTTCCAAAAGGCAAATATATATTTGAGTAACAGGAGGTAGGGATGGGCCATCATTTTGAATGTTATCCCCCAGTAATAGTGTGTCCTTTTGCACATAATCTGCTGGATTCTATATATTGTGACTAAAATTCCGCACTGAAATCTAAGCGTATTCAATAACAATGCACGTAGCCAATCAGCTTTGTTAACAGCACTTAACAAGCAATGAGTACTAGTTGGCAATAATTAGGATTTACGTGCATAACTCGCTAAGCATATACTGTGATGAACTGTGCCTAAATTCTAAAGTGTGCAGTTCAAAAGGGGCATGGCCATAGGCAGGAAAATGGGCATTTTGTGAGCGTTCCCAAATTTAGGCGCATTGTTATACAATATGGCCTGTGTGCATAAATCTATGTGCAGGGATTTATGTTACATTTTCGTTGGTATAAATGGATTCACATAGTTTTAGGTGCTGGGATGTCCATGCGGATTTTCCAGGCGCCATATATATAATCTTCGCCAGTGCACATTTCTTTCCTTCTAGGGCACATGTACAAACTATCATGCATGTGCACCTTATTGGGAAAGAGTGTGCACTACACAGTAGATTCAATAAATGGTACTGAGATAATCCACGCTAAGGGGCCCTTTTACTAAGCCATGGTAGGGTTAACACGCAGGTAGTGTGTGCTAAATCAACACTACCACAGGGGTAGCATGGGCACCCTGTGATAGTTTTGAAGTTGGTATGCGCTGTTTCCTCCAAAAGATAATACTTTTGTATTTTCTACTGTGGGGGGTGTTTCCAGCAGCACAGCCACATTAATGTGTACTGTCTGATTACCACAGGAGTAGCATGTGAGCCCTTACCACCATGTAAATAGGTGACACTAAGGGAAAGGGACTTGATATACTGCCTTTCTGAGGTTTTTGCAACTACATTCAAAGTGGTTTACATATATTCAGGTACTTATTTTGTACCAGGGGCAATGGAGGGTTAAGTGACTTGCCCAGAGTCACAAGGAGCAGTAATGGGAATCAAACTCAGTTCCCCAGGATCAAAGTCCACTGCACTGACCACTAGGCTACTCCTCCACTCCACTGTTTCATGTTAAGGGCTCTGGCAGTAAATTGCCATGTGTTACTTTTAACATTAGCGCAAGGCCATTTACTGCCCCATTAAAAAAGGCCTTTTTACCCACCTCGGTAAAAAATGGCTCAGCATGTGCTAATTTCATTCATCCATACTAGTACAGGACACTTTTTACCACAGCTTAGTAAAAGGGCCCCTAAGCTAGTATTCTGTAAAGGGCACTCCTTGTGGTACTAGCTTAGTATGCATTTTGTACCTACCTTCGAGCGCAAGCATTTAGGTCTGTCAAAGGCTGGTATAAATGCTCATGCTCAACTAATGGCAGTTAGGCGTGGAAATGCAGGCATTCTATAACACCCTACCTAAATTCTGGGACTACTCATGACACACCCATGCCCCTCCCATGGGCACTGTTCAACCCTAAGCTGAGCAGGAGTCCTCCACCTACAGTCTTGATAGTGGGGGGTGCTGTTTCACTATCACATTTTTAATAGTGAGAGACAAGCAAGCTCTGCAGGACTCCATGGACTCTGCCTGTCCCTATTGATTGAAAACACAATATTTAAGCACCACCCCCCACTAGCAGCAATGCAATTGGAGGACTCCCGCTCAGCTTAGGGGAAAAGTGTCCATGCCTGCTCACTTTGGAGTTGGGTGAGCTGAAAGTTAGGCACATATGTTATAGAGTAGGGCGTAGGGCAGATCCACTCTGAGTGGAGGAGTAGCCTAGTGGTTAGTGCAGTGGACTTTGATCCTGGGGAACTGGGTTCAATTCCCACTACAGCTCCTTGTGACTCTGGGCAAGTCACTTAACCCTCCATTGCCCCTGGTACAAATAAGTACCTATATATATATGTAAACCGCTTTGAATGTAGTTGCAAAATACCACAGAAAGGTGGTATATCAAGTCCCATTTCTCCCTTCCCCCCACTCATAACTCCTAATTACTGCCAATTAAGTGCTTGTTCATGCCAATAATTGACTGTTAGCACCTAACTGGCCAATTAGTTTTCGAGCAGATCTGCGATCCACATCTAACTTTGGGTGACCTATGTACAAAGAGAGCACACTATTAAAGACATTAGTTGCAAAATAATTACAAACGAAAATGACATCAAATTTTTCTGGGTGTCCAGGGGGTATCGCTTCAAGAGCAACTTGCAACATTCCTTCAAATAGTGAATACAAGCTTCAGGTGGTGTCCTCAGAGGTAACTTGGGAAAGTTAGTAAACTGCAAATTCATTGCCCTTGCAGCAGTATTTTTTTTAAAGCTTCAAGCTTAGTTTTACAGTCCTTATTCTCCTTCACTAACACTGCTTCCAGAGACTGCTTTATACTTTATACTTTAGAGTCACAATCTTGTACAATTTTTTCATATCCCCAATATCTTTAGCACATAAATTCAAACACTGTTCATGAGCCTGCAAATTGGTGGGAAAATGTGGGATACAAATGCTACAAATAAATAAAATGATCCTGATCTTTGGTGACAAACCACTGATCTGGGGACAAGTTTCATATAAAACAGGATACTGTATCTATATCTACATCTAGAAATTCTTTCCACAGACAAAATGGTGCCTTTCTTCTATTACTCTTCAGGTCATCATTGGTGCCATCTGTCTAAGTGGTTTTTGAAAAATGTAGGCCACTTTAATGAATAACGTTGTCTGTTTGTCTGGCCAAGTAATCCATTTAAACAATGAGCATGGTTGGGACATTCTGGGGCTGGAAGCATTGACAGATAAGGAGTGCTTTGAGCTTTGGTTCAGTGGTGATTTCATGTTTGCATGGTGTCTCTGAACATTAACCCACAACTTCCATTGATGCCTTTATTCACTCACAATTGTGAGGAATTTTCCCCACTTTGAGGAACTAATTGGGGCTGCCATATAGGATTTTCTGCAATGAAAGAGTGAACAAAAATCTGTGGAATGCTGTGATCATTCAGCCTCCAGGACTTCGAGTCTAGAGTCCAATAGAAAGCTGGAGTCAGGTAATCACCAAAAACATTCTCAGACTCGTCTGCCCAGGAAAAAACGCCCAAAATCTCAGAGGGCAGGTAGCCCTACCAGCTTTCCGGGTAGAAGAAATTGGGACTCATGAATTTGGACTGACCTGGGACAACTTGGTAAAGCCCTCGACAACTTTATATGGGCTGAAGGCAAAACCCTGATGCATGCATTTGTAAATGTTTGACCAAAGCTGGACCCCCAAAAGTTAGAAGATCCTGAAAAGGGGCCAGTATTGCATATTTAAAAATTATGTCCTCTGTTGAATGACCCAATAGACCTCTGTGAACAAATAATAGCTCTCCAATCAGGCCAAAATCAAACTTTGAGACTAGCTCATAACTACCCACTGGGAGAATATTTAGGTATGGAGAAGACTTGAAAGTGCCAGCTGTGCATTGAAAGGTCAAGGAGTTTTACAAACCCTGCCTGATGTGCTAACTCAGTGCACTAAAGGGGTCCTTTTATCAAGCTATGCTAACAAGTGGCTAGTGCTAGTGTCAGCGAGTGGGGTTTTTATGCGCTGCAGCCACTTTTAGCATGGTGGCAAAATGGCTGCCTTGTCATATTTTTCTGTAATGGCCATGTCCTAATTTCACTATTACTGTGGGAGCCCTTACTGCCAACCTATTTAGGAGGTGGTAAGGGCTCCTATGCTACTCCCATGCTAATCAGGTAGCACGTGGTAATGTGCCTGAGCTACCCGATTAGTGCCTACTCTGTGCCCATAGGCCTTCCACACTACAAAATATTTTCCAGTGTGGGATTAGTGTGCACTGAGTGGGAAACTACTATGGGATGCCTTAGTGCATCCCACGGTAGTGCCCGTTTAGTGCACAGTAGGCCCATGTTAGGTCTATCATGCCTTAGTAAAAGGGCCCCTAAATCCACTTCAAAAGGCTCCACTCATCCCACTGCCTTTGATAGGAGTTTCATTTGAGTGAATAACCATCAATTTGGTTGGTCCACTCAAATGGTCCATTAAGGGTTACCTTTTTATCCTAGTTGCTCTGATTTATGTCACCTGATACCCTGAGGCCATTTCTCTGAAAACCAACATTCTGCATGATTGTATACACTCTTGTTGAGATATTTTCCCCAAGTCAGGTTACCCAAAAAGTCCTAACAGACCAAAGAACACCTTTGATTTAACAAATTATGAAATAAGTTTGTTCTCTGCTTAGCAGTGATGTGCATTTGGTTTATATTTTTGGTTCAGAAGAATTCGTGTGGCTTTCAAATGCACAATAAATCAATGTTATGCATATAAACTCTCTGATTTGGCGGTGGGATAATTACAGAGGTGTATTAAGAGAATAATGTACAATATTTAACACTTAACATAGGTTAAATGGTGCCATTTGAGCCCAGATCCTGATGGGGCAGGAGCAACTTGGGGATCATTCCTGCCCCAGTCCCAGTCACTGGAAACCAGAGAAACCCCTAGGAGGTCCCAGGGAGCTTTAAAGTGGCATATGTGGCTTGACTTGGAAGTCAAGCGCTTTGAGTTATGGGAGCTTAACTATGGGGTCAAGGTATATCAGTGGTTATAAAGATTTGACTTGAGGGTCCTGATGGGTTAGACTGGGAGGAAGCCAGTCCACATCGGAGTTCATGTGGGACTTTTTGTAAAGAATGGTCCCTTTAAGATGTTCCCGGGGAGCAGAGTAATACAACTTGTGAGGTTGATCACAAGTTGTGTTATTCATATACTGTGGGTGCTACTAATTTGTGGTACTGAGTTTCACAGATTGTTGACTCCCACAATAATTTGATCTGTGGTAAAATGAAATATTTTATTGTTTTGAAGAATTTTATTAGAGTCATACATAATACAACAAATATGCACAAGAGCAAAATGATATTAGTTCGTAAAGAACCCACTTTTTCAACAAGTCAAACCCCATTCACCCCCCCCCCCACCGCCCACAAACCCCACACAAAACTGGTGCTGGTTCTGGAGGAACTAAGAATTTAAAATCCTACTGCGAGCCACTGGAGTCAAGAAATCCCAAAACGGGGACCATGTCTGACAAAAAATGTCTCCCTTGGCAGAAGATAAATCACCAACTCCCCTGCGTTGCAATGCACAAAAAAGGATCATGGCAGACCTCCAATGCTGTAAAGAGGGAGCATCTGATGATAACCAATACTGCAGAAGAACCCTCTTGGCAATAAGAATTACTCATTTAAAAAAAGGCCTCAGCTGAGGATATGGACGCCAATGTACCCTCAACATTACTGACACATGGGCACATACTCGCTTCCAAAATTCAAAAATTGAGGGGCAAAACCAAAACATATGGCCCAGGTCTGCAGAGGAGCCGGAACACTTCAAACATACATCGTCAGATCTCAATGATGCTCTGAAGGCTCTGTGCGGTGATATGTACATTCGCATAATAAACTTATAATGAATTTCTCTGTACATAACACTTTCCGTGAGTTTCTGGATACCCAAGAGACAGGATTTTAATTTATGATCTTGGAGAGTAATAGATAGCAATCAATTCCATTTACTAGCTAAGATTTCATAGTTAAACTCCCCTAAGTTATCTTGAAGACCACCATGGTAGTATTTAAGTGGGATAGATAACTGAGCATCTACTCCAAAGATGGTGAGAAATTTTTCCCAGACCCCAGGAGTCAGCGAATTGGAGGGGAGCGACCTAATATAGTGATTTACCTGAAAAAATGAAAAAGAATCGCTCTTCCCCAACCTATATTCTTTTTGCAAACATTCTAGAGACTTAAGAGATCTATCTTCTGTATATAACTGGTATATATATAATAAGCCCTTAGCCACCCAATCTAAAAAAATCCGTGAGGTGGAGCCTACCAGGAAATCTACATTACCTCGCAAAGGCAACAAAGGTGAAGACATTGTGGGGAGACCATAGTTACGACAAACCCAATGCCAGACATGCCTCAAAGGTAACAAAAATGCTGCAAAAGGGGCCAGAGTATGCACCCGACTGGGCAATGCGTGAAGCCAAGAACTAAAGTGAAAAGGCGAAAGTAAACGCTTCTCCTCTGTACACGAAAAATATGATGTATTATGAAACCAATCTGTGAGGTGTCTCATACCACTGGCTGCCGAAAATAGTTTGCCATTCAGTAACCCCATCCCACCCTTAAGTCTCGGGAGAAAAAGTTGCGAAACTGGTATTCTAGTGCGTTTACCCTGCCATACGAGTCAGTAACCTGTCGTCTCTATATTTAAAGAAAATAGGTAGCATTTGTAAAACATATGTCCAACTCAGGACTAACACTATGTTATATAACGCAATACGACCCGAGATAGACAAGGGCGGTGATTGCCATGTTTGAAGTGTTTGCCGGGTTGAAGCAAGCAAAGGAGCGATATTCAACTCATATAAATAAGTTAGATCCGAGGGAATAAGAACACCCAAATACTTAAGCTGCCCAGTCGTCCATGTAAGAGGAAAGTCCCCCACCCAAGATTCTCGAATCGAAGACTGGATAGGAAAGGCCACAGACTTATGCAGATTCAATTTAAGACCAGAAAAGAAAACTAAACTCCTCTATTACATTGAGTAAGCTAAATAAAGATTGCTAAAGTTTTAACCAAAAGAGAAGACAGAGTAATATCCATTATATCCACGTCAAGTTGAATGGTGCGAAATAAAGGCTCCAAATAAAGAAGAAACAATAAAGGAGACAGCGAACAACCCTGCCGTGTGCCCCTATCGACTGAAAATGGAGAAATTCGTATTCCATTTACCACTAAGGATGCCATGGGGTTGGAGTAAAGTGATCAAATGGCCTGTAAAAACCAGCCCCCAATATCCACATATTCCAACACAGAAAAAAGGTAATCCCATCACACCTTGTCAAAAGCTTTCTCTGCATCCAAGCTCACCAGAAGTAGAGGCTCATTGATGTTATGACTTTGCGAGATGGCCAAACACATTTGACCCTTCCCTACTATAGATGGAATATAAGAGGCAAGCCTATCTGCTAACACCTGTGATAGAATCTTTAAATCCACATTGATAAGCGATATAGGTCATTACAAGCCTGGACATGTCAAGGATTTACCCGGCTTAGGCAATAACGTAATCAAGACTTCATTCGAAAATAGTGGAAAGGAGCCAGATGATATTGAAGTCTCAAAAAAAAGCCGACAAAGGGCCACACACTTGCAAACTCATCATTTGATAATACTCAGCCGCAAACCCATCTGGTCCTGGTGCAGTTCCCCTTTTAAGAGATTTTATCATATGTTGAATCTCTTTCGCTGGGATAAGTAGTATAAAATGTTTTGTACATTTTTGGGATCTTGCCAGGTATTTGTGTCCTGGATTGGCCACTGTTGGAAACAAGATACTGGGCTCGATGGACCTTTGGTCTTTCCCAGTATGGCAATACTTATGTACTTATGTGAATTCAGGTGGTATTGGAGAGACGTGGCATACCAGAATCTTCCAAATAGTCTAAGAGAGAAGGACCTGAATAAGGCTCAGGTGCCGAATATAAAGAAGCAAAATAATCATGAAACAACTGAGCAATGTCTGCAGATTGACTGACACATGAACCGTCAGGGCCTAGTAAGAACAGAATGAAGCGATTACTGGAACAAGACTTTGTAGCTTTTGCTAACAATTTACAGACTTGTTACCAAACCTATGAAATACAAAAGTACAATGAAAGAGATGCTTTTTGGTACACTCATGAATCAATGAATTTAAGGCCGCAAGGGCAGATATCATAGACTCATAAGTTAAGGGGAAGGGCCCGGCCCTGTGGGCTCACTTCGCCATTTTGTATTTATGCTCCAAGTGGATTATGCCCTGGGATAGCCTACGCACTCGAGCACACATATAGGAAATAATGTCACCCCTTAATACCACCTTAGCGGTCTCCCAATATAACTGCGGCTCTGACTCATGACCAGCATTGGCTTCCGCAAATAAAGACCATTTCTGGTATAAATAATCCCAAAAATGCAAATCACCAAACAAATAAGCTGGAAACTTCCATTGACAGCTCCGAAGTCATGCCAAGCCCAAATCCATGTCCACTCAAACGATGGAGTGATCAGAAACTTCCATAGGACCAATCTCAGCATGCATAATCTGGAGAAAAAGAGTGGCATCCACAAGAATATAATCTAGGCGAGACCAACTACCATGTGCCCGAGAGAGATGAGTATAGTTGTGCGCGTCGGGGTTTAAGAGATGCCAAGGGACTACTTAAAGAAGTGCGCTACATAAATAGGGCAAACCCCTTCCCTTGCCCACTGCCATTCCTGCTAAAGGGGAAGGGCGATCCTACTGGCCATCCATAACCTGATTGAAGTCTCCCATAATAATCCAGGAGGCAGTAGAGTATTGAACACCCAATCTCACCACATGCTGAAAAATGAGTGATCATATACATTTGGCCCATAAATATTAAGTAAGAAAACTTCTTGACCCATTATGTTCAGATGCAATAAAAGATATCTTCCATTACTATCACTCACCACCACCCAAGACTGACAATGTAAGTTTTTATGAATAAGAATGGCTACCCCATCCTTCCTACCCTGAGCCGAGGAAAAATAACATTCGCCCACCCAGCGTTGACGTAATTTCAAGTGCAGAGAATCTGATAATTTAGTTTCTTGAAGACATGCCAGGGAACCTTTTTGTCATTGTAACACAGATAAAATTTTTGATCTTTTAATGGGAGAGGTGATACCAGCTACATTCCAAGAAATTAGTCTGGGTACTTTAGGATTAACCAGGATCCCAGTGCCAAACCACAGAAAACTTCAGGGTACATAGAACTCCAAAGACTCCCGGATACCCAGCCCTGACCCAGGAGCCACACGCTCCAATCTGATCCCAACAAAAAGTGAAAGGTTTGCCCACAGAGTATAGGTTTACAACAAACACAAATAACCTCCAGTTTAGCAGAACAATAAACTAATCACACACCCAACATCCCACCTTCCTCTCCCCACCCCCCCCACTCACACATCCTTCCCCTCCCACCCCCAACTCCCTCCCCCACCAACAGCACTTGACCCACCACATAACTATGTGAAGGGTCGAGAGGTCACGCGTACATGCTCTGAGAGGTCCCCCCCCCTTAGTGAGAGAGAGAGAAGAAAAAAAAGGAAAAAGGGAGGCTCATATCATCGTTCATATCATTACTACCCCAAACATCACATACAGCTATGGGCCACGTTGCTGCTCAACTCAAAGATTTAACTAAAACTTATCACTGCTAACTGCCCATAAGCCTTGTCACAATAGAATAAAGTCTGTAGAACTTTAAAAGAAAAAAACATATATATATATATATTTTTTTTCTCCTGCTTTTTTTTTTCTTCTTTCCTCTTCCTTTGGTTCCTTTCCCCTTCCTCTTTTCCCTCTCCCTCAAAAGCTCCGGTACATGATACCATAACCACGGCTAGTCAGAATTCAAGCAGTCAATTCTGATCAATGTTGCCTCAAAAACAGACATATTGCAAAAAGTACTTTTTATGCACAGCTTAATAGCTGTTCAAATTAAACCTGTCACAGATCAGCCCTGTTCAGCCAGTCCAGGATGCCATCAGGTGACTCGTAGGAGTGCCAATTGCCATTTCAGAGAACTCTCAAAGTTGCTGGGTATTGCAAATGAAATTTGTAATTCTTTTCTGCCAAACCAGTGGCGTAGCCACAGGTGGGCCTGGGTGGGCCAGGGCCCACCCACTTAGGGCTCAGGCCCACCCAACAGTAGCAAATGTTTAGCAGTAGCTGGTGGAGATCCCAAGCTCTGTCAGCTGAAGACTTTCCCCTAATAGTAACAAAATTCTACTCTCCACGATACCGGCACCTGCACATGCTCAGTTTTCAATGCATGCCTGCTGCAGACTGCCAAGGTGGAAAGAAGCATTTTCCTGCCAGCTGAGATATTTTTTTGGTGGTGGTGGTGGGGGGGGGGGGGGGGGAGAACATTTGGTGCCCACCCACTTCTTACCTAAGCCCACCCAAAATCTGTTGTCTGGCTACGCCCCTGGTTTGAGAATCTGAAAATAGACAAAGCTATGGGACCAGATGCAATGCATCCAAGGATACTGAGGGAGCTTAGAGAAGTTCTGGTGGGACCTCTTAAGGATGTATTGAATAGACCTTTAAAGACAGGAGAAGTTCCTCAGGGCTAGAGATGAGCTGATGTGGTCCCTCTTCACAAAAGCAGAGACATCAGTGATAGGAAAAATAATGGAGTCACTGCTGAAGGAAAGGATAGTTAACTTTCTAGAAGCCAACGGATTACAGGATCCGAGGCAACATGGCTTTACAAAAAGAAAATCCTGCCAAACGAATCTTATTGACTTCTTCGACTGGATGACCAAAGAACTGATGAAGGACATGTGCTAGATGTAATCTACTTGGATTTCAACAAAGCCTTTGATACGGTCCCTCACAGAAGATTCATGAATAGGCTGAGAGGGCTTAACTTAGGCCCTAAAGTGGTGAACTGGATAGGAAACTGGTTGATCGACAGGTGGCAGAGGATGGTGGTAAATGGAATCCACTTGGAGGAAAGTAGTGGAGTGGCTCAGGAGTCAGTGCTGGGACCAATTCTGTTTAATATATCTGTGAGAGACATTACTGAAGGATTAGAAAGAAAAGTTTGCCTTTTTGCAGATGACAAGATGATAACCAATAGAGTGGAACGAGTAGAAATCATGTGAAGGGATCTCCAAATGTTAGAAGAATGGTCAATGGTCTGCAGTTAACATTTAATGCCAAAAAGTGCAGAGTGATGCACTTGGAGTGCAGAAATCCAAAAGAGATATACCAGATAGGAGGGGAGAGATTGGTAAATGCAGCTCAAGAAAGGGCGCTGATTGGCTTCTTAACTAATTAAGTTGTGCGTTCAAATCCAGAATGCGCTGGATTTGCGCACACAACTTAAGTCGTGCCATGTTGAGTCCGGAAGAAAATGTCCTGAAATCTAGAACTCCAATCAGTCTCTAACTAATGATACTGTATATCATTTCTCATGCATAATCATTCTTATATTAGTAGACCTCAGAGGTATTGTTGATGTTAAGCTTTCACTTTGATGTTATTAAACATCTAGAGATCAAACTTGTGTTCCTCTCGTCATTGGTCAGATATCAATAACTTTTTTTAAAGACTTTTAACTTTTTAAATGGAAAAGAAAAATCCGTTGTACTTAGCTTTGTATCAACTAAAGCTTCAAGTCTTCAAGACTTCTGCCGCTCATCAGCTAGGGCTCCACACCCAAGTCTTTGTGACTTCTACCAGTCATCGTCTAGGGCTCCACACCGACACGTGTTTCGCCAACCAGGCTTTATCAAGGCTGAATGTCCCTAGAAAAATAACGTTTATGATGTTTATCTTGATAATATAAATATTATAAATACATCTTAACCATTCATATTACCTTACTCTCTCATATCTGAGTAGATTTCCTTAATCGCCAGCCTCCAATATGGCCGTGGCATTTTTTTACTATTTAAAGACTATCAGGTGACTCAGCCAACCAATCACAGTTGCTTTCAATAATGACACTATCACAGTAATGTTTGCCATTCAATTTCCCTATTAAGGAAATCTACTCAGATATGAGAGAGTAAGGTAATAGACCTGTTGTTGAATGGTTAAGATATATTTATAATATTTATATTATCAAGATAAACATCATAAACGTTATTTTTCTAGGGACATTCAGCCTTGATAAAGCCTAGTTGGCGAAACATGTGTCGGTGTGGAGCCCTAGACGATGACTGGTAGAAGTCACAAAGACTTGGGTGTGGAGCCCTAGCTGATGAGCGGCAGAAGTCTTGAAGACTTGAAGCTTTAGTTGATACAAAGCTAAGTACAACGGATTTTTCTTTTCCATTTAAAAAGTTAAAAGTCTTAAAAAAAAGTTATTGATATCTGACTAATGACGAAAGGAACACAAGTTTGATCTCTAGATGTTTAATAACATCAAAGTGAAAGCTTAACATCAACAATACCTCTGAGGTCTACTAATATAAGAATGATTATGCATGAGAAATGATATACAGTATCATTAGTTAGAGACTGATTGGGGAATCGTTAAAGTGCTGTATATATAAATATTGAGAGTGGGCATTTTTCTGAAATCTAGAACTGCCATTAACTCAGTTTTGCCCACTAACCTGGACAATTATTTAAAACACCTTTCTCCCCGGACAAATTTACGTCAGCATAATCTACTCAGTGTGTATATCAATTACTTGTTTAGTGTTTGTAAAACTTTTACTTTCAAGAAGATTTAATTTAAGCAAACAAACCAAGACAGGCTTATAGGTGATTCAAGACAACTATTGATTCAAGCACACACTGGAAATCTGCCACCCTTTTTCCTTGTTTCAGCTTAATAAAGGATAGGAGTAATTAGTTTTAGGCAAATGAAGCTGCCTGAGGCCAGCCTATCTTCAGATATATAGAATAGGGAAACCTGCCAGCTAAAAAAACATAAAATAAAAAAAAAAAATGGAGTATTCATTCTCTCTGGATTGCAGTAAGTGCACAGACTTTAGTGACTGAAGGCTTAGAAACTGCTTGGTACAATAACTGCTAGAGTGGGAAAGAAAGGGCCCTTAACATGAAACAAAGTACTTTATTTCTGATGAGCTACTTGTGAATATTGATCAGACCTGTTGGAACTCTTGGGATCTTCTTTTACTCCAAATCCAGTCATTGAGTTCCACAACCCAGCCTGGTTTTCAGGATTTCCAAAATGAATATATGTGAGATCTATATGCATGCAATGAAGCAGTGAATGCAAATAGATCTCAAACATATTCATTGTGGAAATCCTGAAGGCAGGCTGGGTTGTGGACCTCGAGGACTTCATTTTAGGAACCCTGACATACAGTTTTAACAATATGCCTCGTCTTTGAACTGTGCATTATGCTGTTTCTTTTGTGACTGTTATTTCTTATCTCTTATGTACTTTAAAGCTTTTTTCAAACTAACAAGTGAAATTTACAGAGCAGCCAAGTTACCCAGTGCCAAGAGGGAGACGTTTTGGGCAGACCTGTCTTTGAACTTGTATCCTAGAGCAGTGAGTATGTGCAGTCCTTTACCACTGAAATCAATGCTGCTGATCCTGTAAAGCACCAGGAGAGGTTTGTCAGAAATTCAGCGCTGGTCTAAAATCTCTCTCCTGAAGCTTGGTAATGTGAAAGCTCCTTATGTACCTTTGTTTAGAGTTGCACCATTTGATTTTACAAACCTCACTCAAGTCCATTTCTCAGTTCTTAGGGTGTCTGTGACATGTTCAGCACAGCAGTGCCTGCATTTACTTAAGCTCCCAACAGTTAACATGGCTAATTGCAAAATGTTTGGAAAACATTATAGCTAATATTTTCCCATACATTGTCCCTCAGATTCAATGTAGGGTGCCCACAGCTGGATGTGCAACTTTTGGCATGCTTCCAAGTTGCAAATGCAAATAAATTAAATAATGAGCTCTGAACCATCAATAATTGGGTGCTAGCAACCAATTATAGATGTCAATTGGCACTCATTAAAATTTGCATATGCATCTGGATGTGCGTTATTCTATAAGGTACAGCCCTAACTCCCATGACACGTATCTCAAAAGGTGGCGTGGCCCTGTGTGTGTTGGAGGCATTCTGAAAAGTTGCATACAGAATTACAGAATACTGTCTAACTAAGCCTAACTTAGTTAGGTCTGGAAATCTGAGGCCACGTGTGGTGATAGCAAAGTTCCATAGTTCAGCACAAAAAGATTCTTTTCTCTATTACTACAAATCTCACAGAGAGGAAACTCGCTATGAAGGAACGCACATACACATTTTTCAAGATTATTCTGCTGCACTTTCTGCAAAACGACATCTCTTCTCACCTATTTGTGCCAGTTTGGCAAACACTTTCTTCTGTGAATGGCACAATATCCACTCCATTCCCAGATACTCCCTTGGCAGCTGACCGTGGTCCTTCTCCAGAGTGAACGCCGAAGAGAAGTATTTGTTTAGCACATTTGCTTTAGCCTCATCACTCTCCACATAGCCATTCTCAGCATTTTTCAGTCTACCAATTCCATTCCTATCTTTTCTCCTTTCCCCAATATATCTGAGAAAGGTCTTGCCACCTTTCTTTACATCTTTAGCCGTTTTTTCTTCCACCTGCACTTTCACTAGTTGTATTTCCCTCTTTGCTTCTTTGAGTTTAATCTGGTAATCTTTTCTGAGATCCTCTTGTTGCGTTCTTCTATTTTTGATGAACAAAGCCTCTTTTGTCCTTATTTTTTCAGCCACTTGTTTGGAGAACCATATAGGCTTCCCGTTTCTCTTGTTTTTATTTACTTTCCTTGCATAAAGATCAGTTGCCATATTTATAGCAGCTTTCAGGTTAGACAACTACACTTCCACTTCACCTATGCCTACTCATACCATCAGTACCTTCTTCAGGTATTCCCCCATTTTACCAAAATCAGTATGTCTGAAATCCAGTGCTTCGAGTTCTGTACGTCTGCACTCCGCTTTTGATCTTATATCAAACCATATTGTGTGATGATTACTATTACATAGGTGGGCACCCACACGGACATTGGAAACACTTCCTCCATTTGTGAGCACTAGATCCAGCGTTGACCCTTCCGTCATGTGTTCTGTCACCATTTGTCTGAGCAAGGCACTTTACAGGCAAGGTCCACTATCATTATGAGTACATGGAAATTTAGGGGCCCTTTTACAGCATGGCCTTATGCAGGTTTTTCCCTCAAGCTAAGGCCATCCTTAGCATAGCATTAAAAGGGCCAATTTATTAATTTTTATATTAATGGCCATGTGCAAAGGTTGCCATTAATGCGTACCATTAAAAACGAATAGCATGTGAGCCCTTACTGATACCTATTTTGAAGGTGGTAAGGGTTAATCACACGCTAATCAGCACACAGCAATGTATGTGCCAACTGACTGTCGCAAACGTGCCCTCTTTCTGCTCCAGACACACAACCCCCCCTGCTAAAAGTAAAAGTAATTTTTTACCATGTGGTGTATTTGTGCTATCCCCGAACTTACCTAGGCACCCCACAGTAAGTTATTTAGCTGCTGTAAGCATGCCCTAGTGTTTACTGCAGCTTGGTAAAATGTCCTCTTAGTGAATTAGGCTGTGTGTGTAATTGCTATTTGCTCTTTCAGCACTGGTGCTATCATGCTTTAAAAGTCTGGCTTATCCATGTGAAGGTTAGAATAATTTATTCAATTGAACTCCAATTATGTTCTAGTCTCATTATGTATCAGCATATGCAAATGCTAAGGCATTATTTTGTCATTTTATTTTTGAAGTATTTTATTATCCTATTTTTGCTATGCAGAAATCAAACAAAAAGAGTGGATTTTGTTCCTATATTGACCTCTTTGAAAATTTACTAGAACTAAGTGCCTAAAATTATAGTCACAATCCCTCTGATATTCAAAACTATTTAACTGTCCAGGAATGGCTCCTACTGGTAAAATAGCATTTAAGCACCAAACTATGAATATTCATTGGGAGATAACCGGTTATTTCCCGCTGAATATACCGGTTAGCAGCTAGCTGCTAACTAGCTATCCAGCTTATTTTCGAAGGAGATCGCCGGCCATCTTCCGACATAAATCGGGAGATGGCCGGCGATCTCCTAAAGCCAGCCAAATCGATATAATTGAAAGCCGATTTTGGCCGGCGCCAACTGCTTTCCGTTGCGGAGCTGGCCAAACTTCAAGGGGGTGTGTCAGTAGGGTAGCGAAGGCGGGATGGGGGCGTGCTTTAGATGGCCGGCTTCACCCGATAATGGAAAAAAGAAAGCCGGCCTTGACGAGCATTTCGCCGGCTTCACTTGGTCCCTTTTTTTTTCCACGACCAAGCTTCAAAAAGGTGCCCCAACTGACCAAATGACCACCAGAGGGAATCGGGGATGACCTCCCCTGACTCCCCCAGTGGTCACCAACCCCCCCTCCCACCCAAAAAAAAATATTTTTTTGCCAGCCTCTATGCCAGCCTCAAATGTCATACCCGGCTTCCTGACAGCAGTATGCAGGTCCCTGGAACAGTATTTAGTGGATGCAGTGCACTTCAGGCAGGTGGACCCAGGTTCATCCCCCCCTACCTGTTACACTTGTGGTGGTAAATGTTAAGCCCTCCAAAACCCCCCAAAACCCACTGTACCCACATGTAGGTGCCCCCTTCACCCATAAGGGCTATGGTAATGGTGTACAATTGTGGGGAGTGGGTTTTGGGGGGCCGGTTGGTGTCCTGGCATGTGAGGGGGACTAGTGCACTACAAATGCTGGCCCCTCCCATGACCAAATGCCTTGAATTTGGCCGGGTTTGAGATCGCCAGCCTCGGTTTCCATTATAGGCGATAACCGATGCTGGCCGTCTCAAACCCGGCCATCTCTGACATTTGGTTGGCCCCAACCGTATTATCGAAACGAAAGATGGCCGTCCATCTTTTTCGATTATACGGTTCAGGACTTCTCTTTGCGGCACCGGCCAAATAGATGAAGGGGGGCACCTACATGTGGGTACAGTGAGTTTTGCGGTACAGCCACCCAGCAGAGGTTCAGAGGGGGCTGGAGATCCAGTGGGTCTCCAGCCTCCCTAACCCCCCCAGCATCCCTCTGATGTCCCTGGTGGCCCAGAGGGCTGCCGGTAAGTAAGGAACTCCTCCCCTCCTCCCCCCAGCACGAGATGGCTGAAGGTCCAGCGGACCTCTAGGGCCCCCGACCCCCCTGATAGAGGTCTGGGGGTCTGGAGATCCGGTGGGTCTCAACCCCCCCTAACCCCCCAGCATCCCACCGATGTCCCTGGTGGCCCAGTGGGCTGCGGGTATATCCCCCCCACCTGGTGGTCTAATGGCCCTTCCCCACCCTCCCTACCTGAAGTTGGAGGAGGAAGGTGGCCTCCCTCCTCTTCTATCGGCACCGCCTGCAAAATTGCAGTGCCCTGGGCTGCTCTGGGTGGGGCTTCACACCATATAAGGTTTGCCGCGGCCAGTGAGCCAATCTTTGACACGCTGGTTGCTGATCATTGGGGATGAATAGATTTAGCATGCATTTGCATGCTACTTGCACTGAGCCCTGTTTGCATGCATTTGCATGCAAGTTGCGTTCAGAGCCTACAAGTGCATCGTTTCATGCGCTCGGGGGCTCTGATTATGGGGTGGTAGCAAACACAGGCACTAGTATGGCACTAACAGCCTCTAGCGCCTGCGTTTGCTTTCGATCATCAGCCTATCAATGAAGAGCTTTTAGCATATTTGGACATAGAAGAGCATAAATGTAATCTTTTGATGTGATAACTATGGGATGCTTTGATATGTGCATGTAGCACAGCATCTTGCATGGCCTTGTACCATGTTCTTCTTTTTGCATTACTGTCTGAAGCTTGCTTCTTGATGAATTTTCGTTTAGAGTAACTCCTCAGAAAGTTAGAAATAGAATAGAATATTTCCTTCAGTGATGCATCTTTTAGTGATAGTGCCCATAGGTCTTGTTTATTTATTTTTTCCTGGATTTGGGTTCCCATGTTACTACAAGATGTACTTTCTTTGTAGATTTCCTCTCTTTGTATTGCTGTGGCTTTTTTCCCTGCGTATTTTAAGGAAACCAAATAAAACAGTTTTCTATTAGATGATTATGGGGATAACAACGTTTTATTAGAAGGAATTATCTATTCATTGTTGTAACCCAGTTGACAAAGGGGCCCTTTACCAAGCTGCGGTAAGCACTAATGTGTGCTTACTGCAGCTTAAAATGGTGTACTGTGGAGTTTGCTGAGGCATTCTGCGATACTTTTGACATGTGCGCATGTAACCAGTATGCTAAAAAATACAATACATTTTCTCACTGGAGGACAGAGAGAGGGCATTTCTACGCCAATCAGTTAGCAAAGCCAGATTATCATGCACTAACTGATTGGTGCATGATTTTTTTTTAAATTTCTTTATTTATCAATTTTCAAACTATACATTTACATATAATAATTGTAGGAAATTCAGGAAAATATATTGGACAAATCCTTATCCATTAAGTCAAAAAACAAATAAGAAATGGCATTGTTACTTAGTCCACATTGTATTGATCAAGACACAAGGAAAATTTATAAAGCAAATTTAAGAGTAAACTCTTTAAACAAACATTTTGTGAGGGTAGAGCCCATTTCCTGCCAGCGGTTTCAGCTCCCTACCGGGGCATCCGCAACCAATTCGCCACCACTTTCTTTAGCAATTATAAATTGCCTCAATTTGTCTGGTTCAAAAAATACATAGTATGCATTGTTCAAGGAAATTATACATCTACAGGCAAATTTCAACTTTTAAGTACCTCCCAGGGAGAGAACCCGGGACCGAAGTCCCAGAAATTCTCTTCTCATCCTTTGAGTAGATTTACTGAGATCTGGAAAAATTTGTATCTTTGATCCCAGAAATTGGGTTGAAATAAATCTGAAGTATAGTCTGAAAACAAGATTCCGATCGGATTCAAACGCAAAGGAAGCAAGAGGAGTCGTGCGTTCCGTGATTGTTTCTAGGGATGATTCCAAAAATTGTGTCAAATTCAACTCTGGAGCTTCCACTTGAGCAGTGTTAGCTCCTTTAATATAGTAAGTTTTTATCCTGTAATATAGTAAGTTTTATAATTGGAGGCGAAGCTTCTTTAGGAATTTGAAGTACTTCAAGGAAATATTTTTTCAGCATCTCCATAGGTGATATCATAGGAGTCTTAGGAAAATTTAAAAATCTCAGGTTGGTACACCTGAGTTGATTATCAAAAAATTCAATTTTCCTTTGTGTCAGTTCTTTCTCCGTTACTATATTACCAACAACAGTCTGTAACTTTTTAATTTCAGACAAATTTAACTCACATTTTCCTTCCTGTTCCTTGACTTTCGATTCCATAGTTTGGTAAGATAATTTTAAGTCCTTTACTTCAATATTAAAGGAATTAGTTATCTGAAGTAGCGGCGAATTGAGAGTCTGGATTGCATCCCAGAGGGCCTCAAGGGTAACGACTGCCGGTCTAGGCCTCATGTCGAGTCCGATATGCGTAGCCTCCTGGATGGGGGAGGGCGAGAGGTTGGTACGTCCCGCCCTGCAACCTGATGTCATTCCTTCCTGGGTCGAGTGCCCGACAGGGCCGCCGCTAACCTCCAAGACCTCCGCTTGAGGTTCTCCCATCGCTCCTGCTTCTCCGCTTGGTCTCAGCGGGGCAGTCTGGTGCGGCGGGCTCAAAGATGCCACCTCCATGCTAAGATCCCCACGCTGGTCCGGGGATCCAACCAAGGTAGGGACCTGGGCTCCTAGTGCCTGGAGACCGAACGTTTCTAGGGTCAGCTGCCGAAGCATTGAAACGGCGCCAGAGCTAGCAGCGGCTTTTGCCCTGACTTTCCCCTTTCTTTTCACCATATTTCAGGTGAAAGAAAGCAAAACGCTACTGGAGCAGAGCCTGACATTTGGGAACCTGCAAGCAACACTCCCTCACACGGACGCCATCTTGATCCCTTCAAAACTCGATTAGTGCATGATTAACGCTTGAGCACTTACCAACTACAAAGTAGATGGCGGTAAGGGCTCACGTGCTAATCTTTTCTAATGTCGTAGAAAAGATTAGCACGTGACCCCTAAATGTTTGCAAAGTAGTTAAATGTGACCCCTAAATGTTTGCAAAGTAGTTAAATGCAGTGCCGTAGCGAGGGCTAATGGCACCCAGGACGGGTTGCCACTGCACACCCCCCCCCCGGGTGCAGCATGGCGCGACCCCCCCTCTGCGGTGCACCCCCCCAGAGTGCAACCCCCCCCGGAGCGCATTCTTACCTGCGGGAGGGCCGATCCGCCCCGAGTGCACGTCACTCGGAGCTGCGTCGGCCCCGCTGGTTCCCTGCTCTCTCTGCCCTGGAACAGGAAGTAACCTGTTCCGGGGCAGAGAGAGCAGGGAACCAGCGGGGCCAGCACCCCCGAGCACGTGCACCCATGGCGGACCGCCCCTCCCGCCTCCCTTCCTACGCCACTGGTTAAATGTCTTTAACTACTTTGCAAACATTTAGGGGTCCTTTTACTAAGGTTCACTGAAAAATGGCCTGTGGTAGTGTAGATCCATGTTTTGGGCACATACAGAATTATTTTTCAGCGCACCTACAAAAAAATGCCTTTTTTGGCAAAAATGGATGTGCGGCAAAATCAAAATTACTGTGTGTCCATTTTGGGTCTGACACCTTACAGCCAGCCATTGACCTAGCGGTAAAGAATCCGGGTGGTAATGACCTATGCACGTCAAATGCCACTTGGTGTGTGTCCATTACACATGCCTGAAAATAAAAAATATTTTTCAGACACGCGCCAAAAATGAATTTATCGCAAGAGCCATGCGGTAACTCCATTTTGGCACACATTGGGCGCGTGTAGACGCTTACGCGACTTAGTGAAAGGGCCCCTTAAATAATATGGATCTTCAGATATAACAACACAGATACTGCAGAATCAACTTATCTTAAGCAACCGAATGTGAATTGTCATTGATCCAAAGTAGCTCTATTTTTACTGCAATGTTACTGCAATGTTATTCAAACAAAAAAAAAAAATCTTGAAAAATCATTTTGGATCAATGAAGATTCACACTCTGTTGCTTAAGATAAGTTGATTCTGCAGTACCTGTGTTGTTATATTTGAAGATCCATATTAGTTAAAGATATGTGAGTTGTGTAGGATGCTGGGAACAATTTTGGATAAGCTTTAAGGTTCATGCACATTTAAGTTTTTGTCCTATCTATTTAATCTTTTTTTAAAGGCCACATGCTAACAGCAAAATTAATGCGTGGCCATTAATAGAAAAAAAATAAGAAAATTGGCCATTTTACTGCAGCGGTAAAAATGGTCTTCTCACTTGGGAAAGGCCTGCATAATGGCATGCTAAAGCCACTTTTTAATGGTTTGTAAAAAAGGCCCAAAGACATCGTGTAATGAGATATTCTCTGAAAGTATTCAGCATACTTTTCATCCCTTGCTGTCGCTCTGATTTCCTTACATAACTCTGTGGATTCTTCCACTTCCAGCTATATGTTTTCATATCAGAATTGTTCAATTTATGCATGTTATTTTGGATTTTCACCAAGTTTTGAGTATCTAGCTTTGAAATACTACGTACTTCATGGTATGATTTGAACAGTCTCTTTCTTTCATCTCTTTGGTAACTTCCTAACAAATTTAATGAGTTTTTTTTGCATTAAAGCTTGTCTTTAAAAAAAATCTATAATTGAAATTTTGGATCAGGCATCAAGAGTAAATTAGGTTTAGGCTGATTCCTGGTAAGCCATCATTTCTTGTTTAAATCATGGAGAAATGATAATACCCAGAGACTGACAGGCAATTTTGTCTCTACAATATTCTGATATTCATCAAAAGAATTTTAGTGGCATTTTATGGCAAAAACACTCAATATCTGAATACAGATCTCCCCTGCATCATATTGTTAAAGTGCTGCTTTTCAGGAAACTGTACATGTGTTTAGAAACGTAGCAAACCAATATGACTCAAGAATACCAAAGGATGATCAAAGAAAAAGCAGAACAATGAAAGACAAATATTTAAGAGCCAGTGTTCTCACAGAGAAACAAAGAAAATGATGATTTTGCAGGACCACAGAGCTAATCTCATCTGCTTAGTCATGATTTATAATACTGGAGCTCACACTTAACCCTCATTTCCTCATATGCATAGATCACTTAGCACCTCAATTTAGGTGCTTAAGGGGCCCTTTTATTAAAGAGCACTGAGACCTGGGCTTAATGCATTCTAATGTGGGAGTTTCCCACATGCTAAGTCCAGTTTTAAAGTGGCACATTTTTAGGGCATTTTCAATTTGTTGAAATTTCAGGTCCTGTGCTAATGCTTCCATTAGTGAGCAGTGCTTGCTGGAGCACTTACTGCCTATTTAGGAGGAGGTATGGGCTCCAACATTAACTCTGTGTTAGACAGTTAGCACTTGCTAATGCAAATGCACTAGCTGGTTAATGCTTCTATGCCCAGTCTCTGCCCATGGCATGCCTCCTGCAAAAATAATAAAAACAAAATAGCTAGCACGCTTTAATACATTTTGCATAGAGTTACCATATCTGCGGAGACAAAAAAGAGGACACAAAAAATAAAAAGCCTGACTGAACCCACCCCTGGCTCCACCCCCACTGCGTAATCACCTGATCCCTTTTCTTCCTCCCATCCTTGAACAGCTTGTCTCTTCTCCTCTCCTCCCAGGCCTACCTTGCAGCCCTGGTGGTCTAGTGGCCTGTTCAGGTCAGGAAAGAACCCCACTCTTTCCTGGCCTCTACTGCTGAGCTCTCCGCTACCATCACTGCTTGAAAATAGCTGCCGAAATTTAAAGCAGTGGCATAATAAGACTTCCATGAAGTCTCATGAGGCCACCGCTTGAAATTTCAGAAGCCATTTTCAAGAAGCAGCAGTAGTGGGGAGGTCAGTGGCAGTGGGCGGGAAAGAGTGGAATTCTTTCCTGCCCCGAAGAGGCCACTAGCCCACCAAGGTGCGCTATTGTAAGCTCGGGGGGTGTTTGAGAAGGCCAGCATATCTGTCCGTCAACTTACCAGGCAGCCAATCCCCCAGCCCAGAAACCTGGACAAATGGGCTGGCTGGAGAAAAACGTCTGGACTCCTGATAGACCTCTGAAAAGGAGGACATGTCCAGGGAAATCCGGACGTATGGTAACCCTAATTTTGCAGAACACCTTCCAAGGTGGAGAAATGAGATCCACTATGAAAAGGACAATGTGGAAGCAGAGAAGTAAGTAGCATGATCAAAAGGATTCTTCCATAAACCAAGGAGACGTAATGAAGAAGTAGTGTCTTTATTTAATACTAAAAATGGACTTCACATGGCACCGTGTTTCGGCTAAGTGCCTGCATCAAGAGTCTAAACCATCATAAATAAAATAAATATATACAATTATATGTGATAAACATAAGAAAATATAAAAAGGAATCTATAAAATGAAGTAAAAATATTAAAATTTACACATGTTGGGTGGGACTAAGGAGAGGCCAAAATATGGGTGCCCAATTCTGCTTTCAGAAGGGGAAAGGACATTTATAGCCAAAAAGATGGACATTGCTATTTAGATCTATTACCCAGGATAAGTATTATAAAAGTGCTCTTATTGAGCAGCATTCCACTGGAAGGATGAATCCAAGCCTCCCCTTTAATCCATTGTTTGCTGGTCCCCCTCCCCTGAATGCTAAACTGGCACAGGATACTGGGGTCTATGACAGGTGTGGAAAATATGGACAATCATGATACTAAAATAGCTGATGTAACTGTTCAAATTCCAGCACGTGGACACCTATGTGGATTTTTTATAACATGGATGTTCCTATGTTGCCACTTTGCTGTCCATGTCCTTGTTTTTGCCTCTTTCAAATGTTAGATGTTCAGCTTGTAAAATAAATGTTCATGGTGGACATGATCAGTATGGATGTCCATTTCTCCTGTATTTTAGAACAGGCTCTATTATTCTCAGAACTTGATTTGCATACACTGACTCCATTGTATGCAAACCTCTTTCATGCATATTCATTGTGGACATTCTGAAAATCTGACTAGCAGGGGGTATTCCAGGACCGGACTTAGGAAACACTGCTCTAAAATACAAACCTCACCAGTGATGTAATTATTTGGATGTCTCTATTTTGAGCTAGACGTCCTTTCTAAAATGCCATTCCACATTACTAAGTGGAGGCAGAGGATGGCTGGAGTGACGTGGATAGAAGCCAGTCACAGGAATAGATGTGCTGTGGAACGTCTATGGGACAATTGCAAGCTACAGTGTTAGTGAAGCAGAAGGTGGAGGAAGAGTAACAAGTACTGGAGGAGGAGCTGGATAAGCTTGATACTCTAGGGGTGAAGCTATGCATCAGCTGTGTTGCTACCAGATCAGTAAGAAGTTTTGGATGAGATGCCTGATTGTTCTTCATTCAGAGAGGCCCTGGCAGAGACCCAATAGTCAAGTGTACTGAAAACTTGCTACAGCAAAGGCACTGATGTGAGAGGATATGTTATTTATTTATTTATTTTGTTGCATTTGTATCCCACATTTTCTCACCTATTTGCAGGCTCAATGTGGCTTACAATGCTCCGTTATGGCATTCGCCATTCCAGAGTGCATAGTGAGATCTGATATGAATTGTTGAGGGGCGTGTTTTATGAGGTTATTAGGGCATATGCCTAGTTTGCAGTGGGACTTGGCGAATCTTCTGATCGTTTGTGAGATGATATCATCCGAGAGTATGTTGTAGTTGGTCCATGTTCTGTCAGCTGGGAATTCACCAGGGATTGGGCCTAGACAGTCGAGGAGTTTTACGTAGTCGTTTGAGTTGGTGGGTATCGTGAGTCGTAGCTTTATAATTTTCTCTTTGAAGTATTTCGCAAGGTTGTCCGCTGATGGGGTGTCTGTACCGTTAGAAGTAACCAGTGTAGTATTTAATAATTTGTTGACGAGTTGGAAAAGTTTATGTGTATCCTTGAAGTCTGTCCAATTTTAGTTTTATAGTATGGTATTGTTAGGCATTAGGGCTGACCTGCATGCTTTGTGGTGAGCTTGTCGATCATCTACCTGTAACTCTAGCTCAGCACTTTCCTCTTTCATCTCAAATTAGCAACTGCTCATTGATCTCATTTTTTAAAATATCCCTTGTGTTACCCCTAAGTCTTGCAAGAGCAGTGTATGTTTGCCCCATTTGTCATTCCTGGGTTCTTTAGAGCTGCAAAGTATGCCTCAGAAATGGTAGAGGAAGCCTGGGTCCTTTCAAAGGTCATAAGTGATCCCACTTCACTACAGGGTTCATGTCAAAAGGCTACAACAGTTGTGGAAGGCCATTTCTACCCACATAATCATTAATGTATGCATTAGCTTTATGCATTTACCACTCAGGTATTGTTTGAGAATCAGGTTATTCCTTGATGCCACTTTCTTCTCAGGCCCTTGGGGATGCTGGAGTTATAGTTTATGGTTTATTACTCTTAATATATTGCCTTCTGTATAAACATCGAGGCGATTTACAACAAAAAAGAATAATAAAACATAAAAAGAAAGGAACTTAGAATACCAACAATATTTTAAAAGAAACCAGGACAACAAAATAAGGGGAAACAAGCCTGTAGTCAGGACCTCAGCACGCTGTGGGTGGCTGTACATAGCCAGATATATTGTATAGATATATTTTCAGTGCCATCCTAAATTTAGGATATGACGGTTCTATGCGCAAATCCCTAAGAACTTAAGAATAGCCATACTGGATCAGACCAATGGTCTATCTTGTCCCGTAACAGTGGAGAATCCAGGTCACAAGTACCTGGCAGAAACTCAATTAGTAGCACCATTCCATGCTACCAGTCCCAGGGAAAGCAGTGGCTTCCCCCTTGTCCATCTCAGTAACAGACTATGGTCTTTTCCTCCAGGAACTTGTCCAAACCTTTTTTATACCCAGATACGCTAACCACTGTTACCACATCCTCTGGCAGGGAGTTCCAAAGCTTAACTATTCTTTGTGTGAAAAATATTTCCTTCTATTTGTTTTAATAGTATTTCCATGCAATTTCATTGAGTGTCCCCTGGTCTTTGTACTTTTTGAAAGAGTGAAAAATAGATACACTTTTACCTGTTCTAGTTCACTCAGAATGTTATAGACCTCAATCATGTGCCCCCTCAGCTGTCTATTTTACAAGCTGAAGAGGCCTATCTTCTTTAGTATTTCAGCATTTGTGAGAAGGGCGACGAAAATGATAAAGGGGATGGGATGACTTCCCTATGAGGAAAGGTTAAAGCGGCTAGGGCTCTTCAGCTTGGAGAAAAGGCAGCTGAGGGAAGATATGATAGAGGTCTATAAAATAATGAGTGGAGTTGAATGGGTAGGACTAGGGGGCATGTGATGAAGCTACAATGTAGTAAATTTAAAACGAATCAGAGAAAATTTTTCTTCACTCAACGTGTAATCAAACTCTGGAATTCGTTGCCAGAAAATGTGGTAAAGGCAGTTAGCTTAGCGGAGTTTAAAAAAGGTTTAGACGGCTTCCTAAAGGAAAAGTCCATAGACCGTTATTAAATGGACTTGGGGGAAAATCCACTATTTCTGGGATAAGCAGTGCAAAATGTTTTGTACTTTTTGGGATCTTGCCAGGTATTTGTGACCTGGATTGCCCACTGTTGGAAACAGGATGCTGGGCTTGATGGAACTTTGGTCTTTCCCAGTATGGCAATACTTATGTACTTATGAGGAGTTCTATCCCCTTTATTATTTTAGTCATTCTTCTTTGAACCTTTTCTAATTCCGCTATGTCTTGGCGTGTTCTCTCTAAATGACAGGCTTGAATAGAGCCTCTGGCTGGTGGCATAGGTGGACACTAGTCTTCATTTCAAACTTACATCTGATGATACATTGTTGCTCAACCCAGGTTCTGGGCCTGTAGACCTTTTGCAGACGATAGCTCCTCCTGCCCTGTTGACAGAATAAACAGGAACCACTCATGTACACCATTCATTGAAGCTAGTTTATTCACTAGTAGCAATCTATGTTCACCTTCAACAATGCAGCCACACTTAGAAATACACCCATAGGCATACATGGAGATAAGGACAGGCACATATGGAGAGAGAATCAGTAGGCAGACCCAGGAGCTTGGAGGCAAAGATGAAGCAGGCAATCAGAAATGGAAAAAAAAGAGAGAGAGAGAGAGAGAGAGAGAGAGAGAGAGAGAGAGAGAGAGAGAGAGAGAGAAGTAGTAGTAGTAGTAGTAGAGTAAAAAGGAGGGTGAGAGGAAAGGAAAAATAAGTATGAAAAACAACACTGACTGACTAATAATTCTAAAGCATACTCTTAAGGAAATCTCCAACACCAATCACTATTCCATGCACCCATCCAAAAGGATAAGGTACTAGCTTAGGCATTATACCAGATGTAAAAGTGTGCATACATGTTTTACAACATAGTTGTATATTTACATAAAATACATAGGGGTCGATGTTCAAAAAGAGTTTAACCAGGCAGGAGAAGGTCCTGGCCAGTTAAACCCTGCTGAGCTAGCTGGCTGCTGTTACTCAGTAGCATGTAACCAGGTAGTGCTGCTGATATATCTCTATTAACTGGCCATTCCCTAACTGGCCAGCGGTGACATTCAAGCCACTAACCCTCACTTGGATTTCAGGGCTCTGTTCTTTCCTGGTTTTCTTCTTATCTCTCCCATCATACTTTTAGTGTATAGTGGATCCTCCTCCACTTCTATCCCACTTTCAGTTGATGCACCTCAGGGATCTGCCCTGCTGGGATCTCTTCTTTTCTCCATCTTTACTTCTTCCCTTGGTACTCTGATCTCATCCCATGGTTTTCAGTATCACCTTTATACTGATGACTCCCAGATCTACCTCTCCACATCAGAAATTTCAGCAGGAATCCAGGCCAAAGTATCAGCCTGCCTGTCTGACATTGCTGCCTGGATGTCTCAGCATCATCTGAAACTAAACATGAGCAAGACTGAGCTTCTTATCTTTCCCCCTAAACCAACCTCTCCTCTTCCCCCATTTTCTATTTCTGTGGATAACACTCTCATCCTCCCTGTCTCATCAGTTCGTAACCTTGGGGTCATCTTCGACTCCTCTGTCTCCATCTCTGCACATATTCAACAGACTGCTAAAATCTGTTTTTCTTTCTCTATAATTTCACCAAAATTTGTCCTTTCCTTCAGTGGCGTAGCCATGTGTGGGCCTGGGTGGGCCAGGGCCCACCCTATTTGGACTCTGGCCCACCCAAAATTGTGCACTCTTGCTATGGCTTGCAGAGGTCCTCAAACCCCGTCAGCTGAAGATTTCCTCCTTCTCAGGCAGCCAGTGCTCTTTCAAACTGCAGCTGGCAGCACTTGCCTCGAGCTGAAACCAACAGCAGCCCCTCGTCACATGCTTAGTTTTCATGCATGCACAGCCTGCTGGCCGTGGCATCAGCTCAAGGAAAGTGCTGCTGGCTTGTTTGGAAGAGTGCTGACTGTCTGAGCAGGAGGAAATCTTCAGCTGGCGGGGTTTGTAGATCCCCTCCTGCTCAGGTATTTAATATTGTGGGCTTGCAGGTGGAGGGAGGGATGAAGAGCAGAGCAGAGCAGAGCAGAGGGGGGCTAGGGACAGGGGAGAGCATGAATTCCATGCCCACCCACCTTGGACTCAGGCCCACCCAAAATTGGCTGTCTGGCTACGCCCCTGCTTTCCTTTCTGAGCACACTACCAGAACCCTCATCCACACTCATCACCTCTCACGTAAACTATTGCAACTTGCTTCTCACAGGTCTCTCACTAAGTCATCTCTCTCCCCTCCAATCTGTTTGAAATTCTGCTGCACAACTTATATTTCTTATATTAGCCCTCTCCTCAAGTCACTTCATTGGCCCCCTATCCGTTTCCGCATTCAGTTCAAATTCCTCTTATAGACTTACAAGTGCATTCACTCTGCAGCTCCTCAGTACCTCTCCACTCTCATCTCTCCCTACACTCCTCCCCGGGAACTCAGTTCACTGGCTAAATCTCTCTTATCTGCACCCTTCTCCTCTACTGCTAACTCCAGACTTCGTTCCTTTTATCTTGCTGCACCATGTACCTGGAATAGACTTCCTGAACCGGTATGTCAAGCTCCATCTCTGGCTGTCTTCAAACCTAAGCTACAAGTCCACTTTTTAAATGCTGCTTTTAACTCCTAACCCTCACTCACTTGTTCAGTACCCATGTTTTATCATTCCCACCTAAGTAATTCCCTTATCCCTTATTTGTCCTGTTTGTCTGTCCTAATTAGATTGTAAGCTCTGTCGAGCAGGGACTATCTCTTCATGTCCAGTGTACAATGTTGCGTACATCTAGTAGCGCTATAGAAATGATAAGTAGTAGTAGTAGTAGTAATTGTAATTCTATATAGTGAGACTAAATTTGCTTGCGCAATTCTAAGAGCATTCTGTTTTGAGCTCACAACTTAATTAGTTAACAAGCCAATCAACATTGATAATTGGATGTTAACAAGCAATTATCAGCACTAATTAGAATTTACATGCACTACTCGCTAAGTATATTCCATAAAAATGTCTGTGTTAATTCTACCACGCACATCTCAAAAGTGGGCATGGCCATGTGAGAAGAACGGGCGAGTTGTGGGTGTTCCTAAAATTTACATGCAGTGTTATAGAATAACTCGTTCCATGCCTAAAATTAGGTGTGGGCATTTACACCAGTTTTTCAGTCATAATTGGCTGCACTTAAATTCTAGTCACGTGGATGGATTTAGGCATATTCTGTAAACTGTGCCTAACTTTAGGAGCAGTTTACAGAATACGCCTAAGTGTGTTTTCCTTTAGTATCAATCTTTTAGGTGATATATATAGAATTAGGGCCTAACTGGCTAAGTAAGTGCATAAAGTTAGGACAGAAAACTGCTGTCCTAACTTTATACCTCAAGTTAACTGGGCACTGGTCTGAATATCAGCCACTGCGTGGTTAACTTCTGGGTCAGTGGACATACCTGGATATTCAGTATCAGGAGTCATGCATGCCACATCATTGAATATCCGGGGTTAGGTCAGCCCATGGCTGAAAGGGGCTTATAAGCCTCTTACTGCTGTGGACTGAATATTACCCCCATTGTAAGTGCCTCAGCAGCATGCTGATGGGGGGGGGGGGGGAATTCAGGAGGGGCCATGGCCCCCCTGGGTGCAAGCAATAGAGGCCAAAAATAAAAGTATGGGGCCTTTGTGATATGCTATGTTTTGGGGATGTGCAGACTCATGGTGTTATGGGTTATAAACTGTCTAGACAGTAATCCCAAAGGGCAGTTATATCAAGAAATAAACTTGAAAATTGAAACTTATACCACTGACACACCTACTTACATGTCTTGTCCAGGACACGCCCATTTCCTGTGCAGAATACTCACCTATTGTTTGGACCTGGATACATGCATGTAGTCTAAACTACATTTATATTATAGCCTTTATAACCCCCCTTTCACAAAGCCACGCTAATGGCTGCTGGTGCAATAATGCTGACACAGCCCATTCAATTGAATGGGATGTGTCAGCATTACCGTGTAGCAGACACAAGTGCGACTTTGAAAAAGGGGGGATGGGGTAAATTGGCAAGCCTGCATCATTTATAATTAGTTTGTGCTTGGCTAAAACCAGTCAATAATGATTTGGAAATCCAGGTAAGATTCAAACTTCTAAAAGTATTTCTTCTCAATTGAAACTGATTCTGGATAAATTTAGTCACTATTTATTGTAAGAAAATGTGAGCCAAAGCTTGAGAAAGTGACATATTTGTCACAGGACATGTCTGCTTCTTTTGGATACAATGTATGTCATTTATGTCAACAAGAGTGGCAGTGTAAAACAGGGGGGGGAAGAAAACCCCCTCTGAGTATTTTGCACTGGAAACCATGACAACCTGCTAAAATTTGACCTGAGCGGTCGCTGTCAAGCTTCCCTCTTCCTTCTCTTAAAATGTCAGCATGAATGTCTCCACAGCTGTCTTTGTTGATGAGGAAAGCAACATACTTATATAGTACACCAACTTGGGTGAATCTTTTCAAAAAGCTGGTTAATAAGTCACAATAAATAAATAAATAAATAAAAATGACAACATTAATTTTGTTGAATTTAATAAGGTGTTATGCAGAGCTGGGAGATCACAGCCAGTTAGCACACAGATTTCAGGACACTGTAGTATGTCATTTTACCCATCAGAAACATCCCCAGGATGCCTTTCAATGAATATCTAATTGCACATGTCATTTCTGACTATGTATTCCAATTCAATTAAGTTTTACTGCCCCCAATAGAGACAGAAATTGATGAATGATAACCTCTAGATTTATTCACTTTCCCACTTAACAATACAATACTTGATCTTTGTTTTAGCTTCTCTTTTTCACTAAGCCAAAAGTACCAGCCCATGCTTCTATCTCCAGACTGTTTCATTTGCATACCTTCTAAAAACACACAGGGGGAAATTCACATACAGTGCTGAAAGTTAGATGAGTTGTGAGCCCATATTCTATGAAGCGTGCCTGACCTTTATATAATAGTAGCATAGGATGGGGGAGTAGCCTAGTGGTTAGTGTAGCAGATGTTGATCCTGGGGAACTGGGTTCAATTCCCACTCTAACTCCTTGTGATTTTAGGCAAGTCACTTAACCCTCCATTGCCCCAGGTACAAATAAGTACCTGTATATAATATGTAAACCACTTTGATTATAACCATAGAAAGACAATGTATCAAGTCCCATCCCCTTATAGTGCACAGTTCACACTTAAGTGGGGGCACCAAACTTACACCTGATAGAAATAGGTGTAAGTCCAGTGCCCACAGATGGGCACTTTTCTATAACTTGGCATCTAACGTTTGGGAACGTCCATGACCCGCCTATTGGATTGTAAGCTCTTTGAGCAGGGACTGTCTTTCTTCTATGTTTGTGCAGCGCTGCGTATGCCTTGTAGTGCTATAGAAATGCTAAATAGTAGTAGTAGTAGTAGTAGTAGTATGCCCCTCCCATGGCCACATCTCCCTCTGGGTTGTGAGTGGGGAAAGTTAGGCACCACTTTTTAGAACAATGTGCAGGGGCAATTTGCACACAAGTTTAATTAGTCACTAATTAGAATCAATTAAGTGGTCAGTTGTTGCTTATTACCTCGTTAAGTTGCGCATGGGTCTTGGATCTGTGGGAAAATTCTGACACCCTACTTTGGGTGACATATAGAATCTGGAGTAGTCACACAGGAATCAATTAAGAAAATCATAGCTCTCCCACATACCACCTTAGCAGACTGTAGTACATGTGAATCTGCTTGCATGCAAAACTTGGACCTTTTTCTGCCATGATGGAACAAAACAAAAATACCCAGGGTTAAAAGTTGGATGTTTTGGTTTGGACCTTCAATCATGACTAATATAGCTTAAATCAGTAGGAAATTCCGAGGATAGTTATAATTCTCTAAAAAAATAGGAGGAAAAGCCTCAACTGATTCCTTCAGGGTACAAGCCACAGATTCACAGGAGTTCATATAGTCATCATTTATTTTGTTACATTTGTACCCCACACTTTCCCACTCATGGTAGGCTCAATGCAGCTTACATGGGGCAATGGAGGGTTAAGTGACTTGCCCAGAGTCACAAGGAGCTGTCTGTGCCTGAAGTGGGAATTGAACTCAGTTCCTCAGGACCAAAGTCCACCACCCTAACCACTAGGCCACTCCTCTACATCATTGGCTGTAAAACCTCCCAGATAATTCAAAACTAGAGTTAATAGATTTACCACCTTATAATTGAAAGAGAAAAACGCCTAGATTTCGACCCAAATCGGGAGATAGACGTTTATCTCACAAAAACGAATAAATCGGTATAATGGAAAGCCAATTTTGGACGTTTTCAACTGCACTCCATCGCGGAAGCGTACAAAGTTGATGGGGGCATGTCGGAGGTGTGGCGAAGGTGGAACTGGGGCGTGGTTATCGGCCGAGGAGAGATGGGCGCCTTTCGCCGATAATGGACAAAAAGTATGCGTTTGTAGCTAGAATTTAGGGCACTTTTCCTGGACCGTTTTTCACGAATAAGGCCCCCAAAAAGTGCCCTAAATGACCAGATTACCATCAGAGGGAATCGGGGATGACCTCCCCTGACTCCCCCAGTGGTCACTAACCCCCTCCCACCACAAAAAAATGATGTTTCACAACTTTTTATTTTCACCCTCAAATGTCATACCCACCTCCCTGGCAGCAGTATGCAGGTCCCTGGAGCAGTTGTTAGGGGGTGCAGTGGACTTCAGGCAGGTGGACCCAGGCCCATCCCCCCCTACCTGTTACAATTGTGCTGCTTAATGCTTAGTCGTCCAACCCCCCCAAACCCACTGTACCCACATGTAGGTGCCCCCTTCACCCCTTAGGGCTATAGTAATGGTGTAGACTTGTGGGCAGTGGGTTTTGAGGGGGATTTGGGGGGCTCAACACACAAGGGAAGGGTGCTATGCACCTGGGAGCTCTTTTACCTTTTTTTTTGTTTTTTTAAAAGTGCCCCCTTGGGTGCCCGGTTGGTGTCCTGGCATGTGAGGGGGACCAGTGCACTATGAATCCTGGCCCCTCCCATGAACAAATGCCTTGGATTTATTCATTTTTGAGCTGGGCGCTTTGATTTTCCGTTATCACAGAAAAAACAAAAACGCCCAGCTCACAAATTGTCGAATAAAACATGGACGTCTATTTTTTTTCGAAAATACGGTTCGGTCCGCCCCTTCACGGACCCGTTCTCGGAGATAAATGCCCATGGAGATAGACGTTTTCGTTCAATTATGCCCCTCTTAGTCTCCTTATTACAGAAAGAGCTTATGTCTTAACTTTCTGTGTTTATCGGGTGTAGACTCCTCAAACAAACGGCCGTGGAACAGTTGCATGACCATTAATTGAGGAAATGAAAACTCAGCCATTTTAGAGCTGCACTAAAAGGTGGCCTCAGTGCATGGGGAAACCCACGTGCTAATCATTGCACAGACCACCTTGTAGCGCAGCTTAGTGAAAGGGCCCCATAACTTGGTAAAACTGACTCTCTTGCACCCATTTCAGATAAAACCAAATAACATCTCTGTGTCAATTAGCTCAAACATTCTTCCTGTACTTCTCTAGTAAAACTACTGCACTCTGATATTTCCAATTGTTTTCAAATAGTAGGGGTGTGCCGCCTCAACATTTTCATGTTGTTTATGGATTTTTCATTTTGTTCTGTTTTGTTTTTGCTTTTTTCCTTACTGGGCAATATCATTATTACTGCACACTCTTCTGAATGAGCATACAGTGGTGGAAATAAGTATTTGATCCCTTGCTGATTTTGTAAGTTTGCCCACTGACAAAGACATGAGCAGCCCATAATTGAAGGGTAGGTTATTGGTAACAGTGAGAGATAGCACATCACAAATTAAATCCGGAAAATCACATTGTGGAAAGTATATGAATTTATTTGCATTCTGCAGAGGGAAATAAGTATTTGATCCCCCACCAACCAGTAAGAGATCTGGCCCCTACAGACCAGGTAGATGCTCCAAATCAACTCGTTACCTGCATGACAGACAGCTGTCGGCAATGGTCACCTGTATGAAAGACACCTGTCCACAGACTCAGTGAATCAGTCAGACTCTAACCTCTACAAAATGGCCAAGAGCAAGGAGCTGTCTAAGGATGTCAGGGACAAGATCATACACCTGCACAAGGCTGGAATGGGCTACAAAACCATCAGTAAGACGCTGGGCGAGAAGGAGACAACTGTTGGTGCCATAGTAAGAAAATGGAAGAAGTACAAAATGACTGTCAATCGACAAAGATCTGGGGCTCCACGCAAAATCTCACCTTGTGGGGTATCCTTGATCATGAGGAAGGTTAGAAATCAGCCTACAACTACAAGGGGGGAACTTGTCAATGATCTCAAGGCAGCTGGGACCACTGTCACCACGAAAACCATTGGTAACACATTACGACATAACGGATTGCAATCCTGCAGTGCCCGCAAGGTCCCCCTGCTCCGGAAGGCACATGTGACGGCCCGTCTGAAGTTTGCCAGTGAACACCTGGATGATGCCGAGAGTGATTGGGAGAAGGTGCTGTGGTCAGATGAGACAAAAATTGAGCTCTTTGGCATGAACTCAACTCGCCGTGTTTGGAGGAAGAGAAATGCTGCCTATGACCCAAAGAACACCGTCCCCACTGTCAAGCATGGAGGTGGAAATGTTATGTTTTGGGGGTGTTTCTCTGCTAAGGGCACAGGACTACTTCACCGCATCAATGGGAGAATGGATGGGGCCATGTACCGTACAATTCTGAGTGACAACCTCCTTCCCTCCGCCAGGGCCTTAAAAATGGGTCTTCCAGCACGACAATGACCCAAAACATACAGCCAAGGCAACAAAGGAGTGGCTCAGGAAGAAGCACATTAGGGTCATGGAGTGGCCTAGCCAGTCACCAGACCTTAATCCCATTGAAAACTTATGGAGGGAGCTGAAGCTGCGAGTTGCCAAGCGACAGCCCAGAACTCTTAATGATTTAGAGATGATCTGCAAAGAGGAGTGGACCAAAATTCCTCCTGACATGTGTGCAAACCTCATCATCAACTACAGAAGACGTCTGACCGCTGTGCTTGCCAACAAGGGTTTTGCCACCAAGTATTAGGTCTTGTTTGCCAGAGGGATTAAATACTTATTTCCCTCTGCAGAATGCAAATAAATTCATATACTTTCCACAATGTGATTTTCCAGATTTAATTTGTGATGTGCTATCTCTCACTGTTACCAATAACCTACCCTTCAATTATGGGCTGCTCATGTCTTTGTCAGTGGGCAAACTTACAAAATCAGCAAGGGATCAAATACTTATTTCCACCACTGTATACTTTTCATGAAGAGCACATACAATCTATGAAAAGTGTATGCTCTTTCAGAAGATAGCACGCTCTTTAGAAAGAGGGCACACTATTAAAAACACACAAAAAAGAATAAATTTCATGTTTTTTCTTGTCATGTCAAGCAAAAATGACATGACATTGACACTTCTCAAGTCATTTAAAATGAATGCACATCTCTCTCAAATGGCCCTGTTTTTGCAGCCTTACTAAAAGCCAAAGGGTTAGGAATGACCTGGAATTTTTTAGCTAATGTGTTTCAAGTAGCCAAAGCTATGTACAAAACTGTTGTTTTTAGTTACTGCACAATATAGCCTTCTTCAGAGAAAGAATTCCAAGGACAAAGTACTTAAGTAAAAGTAAAGATAAAGGATTGTTTTAATACTAAAGTAAAAGTACAGGGAAGAACACATTAAAAATGTACTTAAGTGAAAGTAAAAAATGTTATTGCCTAAAATAAAAGTAAAAGTAAAAGTACCGTGAGACCACACCATGGAAAAGGTTCAAAGAAGGGCTACCAAAATGATTAAAGGAATGGAACTATTCTCATATGAGGAAAGGATAAAGAGGTTAGAGGTCTTCAACTTGGAAAAGAGAAGGCTGAGGGAGGATATGATAGAGGGCTATAAAATTCTGAATGGAGTGGAATGAGTAAACAAGAATCAATTCTTGACTCTTTCAAACAGTACAAAGGCTAGAGGACACTTCATGAAGTTACATAGTAGTACATTTAAAACAGATGGGGGAAAATATGTTTTCACTCCATGGATAATTAAGCTCTGCAGTGGCGTTCCTAGGGGGGCTGGCACCCGGGGCGGATCGCCGATTCACCCCACCCCCCTGGGTGCAGCGCCCCCCCGATGCAGCGCGGGCCCCCCCGGCGAAAGGACACCCCCGCGATGGAACCCCCCTTCGCCGGGTGCACGCCGCCGGGGGGGGGGGGGGGGGTGCCGCACGCGCCTGTCCTCCGTTGTTCCATGCTTCTTCTCTGCCCAGGAACATGGACCGCCCCCACTGCCCCCCCTAGGGACGCCACTGAAGCTCTGGAACAAATGGTAAAAGCAGTTAATGAAACTGGAATTTAACATTTTCCGTTATTAAGGTAGACCTGGGGAAAGCCACTGCTTATCTGGAGGTTAAGTAGCCTGGAATCTTGCCACTCTTTGGGACTCTGCAAAGTACTTGTGACCTGGACTCGCCACAGTTAGAAACAAGGTATTGAGCTAGATAGACCCATAGTCTGACCCAGTAGGGCAACTTTTATTTTCTTATGCAGGGGATATTAATATAAAGGAGCATGCTTGGCCTTTTATCATTTCCACTTCACACATCCTTAAGGCTGCTCTGACATCTGATACCAAATGTGCACTTTATAGAAAAGTATGTTTAGTGGTATATCTGAAGTGTTGATACTAAAGTTCCAGAACATACTATACTGCACCTTGTGACCTGAGCAGTTATTTTATTCAGGTCTTTCTTTCACAACTGTGTTCTTTTTAATCCTCACTAGAAACAATCTGCACTCACTGTGAGAAAAACATATGTTTCTGCAGATGACCGATGAACAATATACCCTGTAATCACACAATCTGCTAAGCAAAGAAAAGGGATGTTAAAGGGTTGAGTAACTTTCTTTGAAATATATCTGCAATTTCCTTGGTGACCACATAGACACAGCCACTAGGCTGAAGCATTAGAAGGGCTTGTTTGTTACAGTGAGGTACATTCTGGTGAATTCAATCGATAAAACCCACATAAATATGAAGGGTGAAAGTGTGAACCTCTGCTTGTTTTTAATGTGAATAATGTTCATTTCTACTGTCAGGCTGTTTGGCATTTAAGAAAGAAAGAAATTCAATAGAACAACTACATTTGGAGTAAAGGAAAGTTGGAAGCAGAGGGGCCCTTTTACTAAAGCTTAGCACATGCTAAATGCTGCGTGTCCTATTTTATACCTATGGGCCATGTGGCACTTAGCACATGCTAATGTCCATTAGAACACACTAAGCTTTAGTAAAAGGACCCTCGAGAGGAGTAAGATGCATAATTGCATCACTGGCCTTTTTAAAAATTCTATAGCATATTCTGTTTAGAGTTATGCTTTGTAGCGCTATAGAAATGCTAAATAGTAGTAGTAGTAGTAGTTAAATTACCAAGGAATATGCTTGGTAATTGTATTTATTTATTTTATTTTATTAATTAATTTTATTAATTTTCTTTATTTAATCCACCTAAGCATGATCAGCAGCTGGATGTCAGGGACCTCCTTGTTATCAGACAATGGGGTTCATCCTCAAAACAGGAAACACGTCCAAAAAACAGCACAAAGTGGCAGCTGATTTTTTTTTTTTTGCAACAACATCAAAATATCTATCATTTTAAAGACATTTTTCTATGCAGTTCATCTAAATCTCAAGGATCATTTTGGAGGTGTGTTTTGGGAGGAACTAGAGCAGCCTTACCATTTGGAAGTTTTCTGCAATAATGGAACATTGTAAAAAAAATCCAGGAGGAAAACTAGGATGTTTTTATCTAGATCTGTTTTATAACAACTAAGTGTCAAAAACATGCCCAAACTGATCAAATGACCACTAAAGGGATAACAGCACGACCCCCCCTCAATTCCCCAGTGATCATTGACCCCCTTCCCACACCTCTAAGAGGTGAAAGTGACAGTACATATTAGGCTTTATGACAGCTGCAGCTATAATGGCCAGTCCTCTTAGAGCAGCAAGCAGATCCCTGGAGGAGCCTAGTGGTTGGTGTAGTGGACTGTACAGAAGGGGACCCAGACCCATATCCCACTTTGGGAGCTCAAACTTGTGGTGGAAAGTGTGAGCTCCCAAAAAAACACAAAATACCTAATGAACCCACATATAGGTGACACCTGCAGGCATAAGGGCTACTGTAGTTGGGTACAGTACATTTTTTTGCTATTCCTGGAGGGCTCAACATACAATATATGGGGGTTAAAATGCAATGTGTACCTGGAACCTATGTGAAGTTCATTACAGTGTGCCTTAGGTTGCTCCACTGCTCTGCTGGAATGTGTGTGTGGCCCTTAAAGAAAGAAGCACTGACCACAAAAACATCTAAAATAGGGTGATTTTTGAACCCAAAAGATTTTTTCTGGTTTGAAAATGACCATGTTTGGAACTAGAGTTTTGGATTTGTTTTGCAAAAAAATCTAAAATTGGATTTGGATGTCATATTGAAAATGCTCCTCCACATCACCACCCCCTGATGATTATTCTAGTCTTCCTAGGATGGCATGCAGGCATGACTAAAGCGGTGTGGAGGAGGATAAGGTGGTAGAAGCAATAAGGGCTGTTGGGAGGGAGTGCTGTCAGGGGCCCCAGTTGGCTTATGCTGGTTCTGAGGTATCAGGGCCAGCACTGTGCCTGCATTGTCTGGAGGTCCTGGAGGAGGTTCTGCAGGTTGCTGCTGGGCTGTGGGTATGAAACATAGTAACAGCTGTTAGATGTGTGATCCTGGTGGGCACTGCTCAGCAGGGGCGTAGCCACGGGCGGGCCTGGGTGGGCCTGGGCCCACCCAATTTGGGGTCAGGCCCGCCCAGCAGCACAGCGATTCCGGAGGCTCCGGTCCCCATCATCGTCCCTTCCCTCGTGGCGTGCCGCAACTTTCATCCCCATCTTCCCTCACCCTCACCCTCGCAGGCCCGCCCAGCAGCGATTCCGATCGCAGGCAGCTTCTTCGGCTCACACACGCTGCCTGCAGGCTGCCGCTCAAATCTCCTTGCAGCTACAAAGCAGCAGCGCTAACCCGGAAGCTCAGAGGAGAGGCTTCCGGGTTAGCGCTGCTGCTTCGTAGCTGCAAGGAGATTTGAGCGGCAGCCTGCAGGCAGCGTGTGTGAGCCGAAGAAGCTGCCTGCAATCGGAATCGCTGCTGGGCAGGCCTGCGAGGGTGAGGGAAGATGGGGGTGAAAGTTGTGGCACGCCACGGGACAAGGGATGATGGGGAAAAGATGTTGGAATGGGGGAGGGAAGACGGGGACAGCAGCTGCATGGGGGGGGGGGGAGGGAAGAAGATGGAAGGAAAGATGCTGCACAGGGAGGAGGGAAGATGGAATGATGAGGCATGGTGGGTGGGGGAGAAGCTGCATGGGGAAGAAGGGAGAGATCCAGTAAAGGGGTGGAGGGGTCAGGAAGGGAGAAGTCTTGGCTGCATATGAGGTGGAGGAGAGGGAGACATGCTGCATAGAGAGGGGATAGGTGGTGAGAGGGGGAGAAATGTTAAACATAGGGGTGGAGAGGAGGGCAAAATGGTGGGCATAGGGGTGGAGGGAAGGGAGAAATGTTAGACATGCTGGTAGAGGGGAGGAAGGTAGATATGCTGTATGGGAAGGGGAGAGAGACGTTGGGCAGTGGGAATGAGAGGGGGAAATAGACATGGGGGTGGATGAGAGGTACACAGTAGGTGGTGAGGGGGGAAAAGCTGGGCCATGGGGGAGAGGACTACTACTATTACTATTTAACAGGAATGAAGAGAGAAGGGGCAGGAAAATATAAGGCTACCATGGTGGGGTGGGGAGGGGATCAGATGCTGGTTAGAAGAGTGGAGGGAGAAGATGATGGGAATGGTGGAACCCTGTGGGAGAGGGCAAGGAAATGAATGAGAGATAGTGATTACAGAGAGTAGAAATATGGTAATGGGAAGTAGATTAAAGATAAAAAGAGAAAGTAGAGATGGGGAGGAGTAAGATGGGGAATGGGAGAACAAGAAAGTAGAGATGGGGAATGGGAGAGCTAGTGGGTGAAAGAAGAAGATGGAAATTTGATAGGTAGTTGAAAAGTAAAAAGGAGATAAAGAAGGGTGAGAGGCAGAAAAGAGCTACAAAGGAATGACCAACATGTCAGAGGCAGGAATAGTGAGGGAACAGACAGGAGAGAGGAGAAAAGACAAATGGACTACAGCCGCTTGAAGAAGAATTAGCAGACGGCAGAGAGGAAAGCAGAAAAGAGAAATTGGAACCAGCAAGATGGAAAAATAAAATGTCCAGACAACAAAGGTAGAAACAAAGCATTTTATTTCGAATGTTTTAAATGGAATATGTTAGCTTTTGGAAATGTGCATAGGAAATGTCTTTGTATTGTGTTTTGTAGAAAAGGAAATGCATGTTTTGTGTCTCCAGTGTTGCAGTAATGCTATGTTTAACTTCTTGGGGTTCCTTTTCAATTTTTGTCTAAATATTTTTATTTCTAATTTGTGATCCCTTGTTCTGTATTTGGTGAGGTTCTGTTGGTGTGATAGTAATGGCAGGTGGGAAATTGGAAGGGAGGCAAAGAGGAGAGGGAATCGGGGAGAGGAGCCCTCCTTTATTTTCTGACCTCGGCCCAAGCAGGTCTAACACCAGTCCTAACCCTTGCTGTATAGCTGGTGAGGATTCCCAGACATCCCCAGATAAGGACCTCCTCCAAAGGCGGCCAGAACTTCCTTCTACCAAGCTCTAGCAACAGCATCCTTGAGCCATCGACAGCTAAGCATGTGTGGGGTGCTGGCATCAGTGGCTTAGGGTCATTGCTGCTGCCTGCCAAGCTTGGTAAAAGAGAGTTCTGGCCACCTTCAGAGAAAGTCTTCAGCTGACTGAGCTTGAGGATCCTCATTAGCTAAAGTATTTATATTTTGAGGTGGAGGTAGGGCGGAGCAGAGAAAACTTTGTGCCCACCCACTTTGGGCTCAGGCCCACCCAAAACTGGCTGTCTGGCTACGCCACTGCTGCACAGAGATAGCTGTCATCATTTCCTATCCAAAATTAGGTCACCCTATGAATGGCATCATTCGAGCAGGGAAGATGTATGCATGAGAAGGACACAGATGTAAAGTTTTGCTATGTTGTGAGCACTCATTGTCTAGATTTCCCCAGGGTGGTTGACCAGAGGTAATATAAGAGAGGCCTTTGGAATTATGTGATCAGAAGGGCTCTGGGGAGGGGAGAGAGAGAGAATAACCCTACCCCCTGTTAGTGGAACAGGAAGAGACCTGTTCAGGCCTGGAGGTGGATGAGCAAAACCACACCTCTGGGGAGAGGATGGATGGATGGACAGGGAGGTCTGGTCCTGCATGCAGTCTAGCAGCTTGGGAAATTTTCAGTGGGACACTTGCCTGACCTGGGAGCAGACAAGTCGTAGCCCTGGGATACAAGGGGCATGAGAGTGACTGGAATTGAACTGGAGCCAAGGAGATTGTCTAACCAAGTGGCATCCCAGGATCTGCTAAGGGAAAGAAGATGATGATGATGATTACAATTGATTTATCTCTGTGATAAAACTTACTCCGCAGTAACTTAACTTCCTGCCGTCCCTCGTTGTTTCCCCTGTTGTTTCCCCCCCCCCCTCCCCAAGTTGATCCTTATTCTCTGTCCCAACCTTGCACTAGTATGATGTTATTTCTTTAAATATTGTTAGCCACATAGAGCCTGCTATGTTGGGATTATGTGGGATATAAATGCTCTCAATAAATACAATAAATAAATTTGGATGTGAAAAGTTCAAGAGTTTTGAAAAAAGCAAACACCAGAGTGAGAGTGAATTCTTTCTGGGGCTCTGTTAAGCGAACCAGGTAGTGACATGAAACCCCACAGCCTACCGGGATTTAGCCCAGCCTCAGCCTGCACACAACTCAAAAAGAGCCTTTCATTTTGTTTGCCATAGTCCTGGTGCCTGACCCAAAGAGCTGAGCTGGCATCCCGAACTGTATGAGTGGGACCAGGGTTACATATTCATAAAGAAACTATATCCACCCAACACTCAATAGATATCTAAAGACCAACCATAAATACTGTATGAGTCATGTTGAATGTCACAAAATTTAATAGTGTGGCTTTCAGGCATAGAATACAAACTTACACATTGGTTATAGGATAATGGCAGTTACATGCACAATTTAGTTGATTAATAAGGAGCGAATTGGCATCAACAACCAATTATCAGTAGTAATTGGAATTAAATGGCACTAATTGGCACTAATTTGCAGTTACTCACATAACTGCAATTAGGCACAATTCTATAAATTCCCTAGTGCAGAAGTGCAAGGGGGGGAGGGGCATGGATACCAATCACTTATGCACTAACCTTTTAGAATACTGTTAGTTACGCGCATAATCAACAGCACTTAGGGGTGAGCATTTATACCAGTTTTTTCATGGCATACGTGATTGCGCCTAAAGTTGAGTATGTAAATGCTAACTTACACTAGTATTCTACATCAGTAATTATGCACATAATTGCCGATATAGAATTTGTGCTTGGCACATCATCCTAGCTCCTACCTTTGGCTGACTTTTATTGAATTACCTCCATTGTGCGCATTCTTTAAATAGCATGCACACTATTAACAGCAAATGGCATTTTGTCAAAATGACAGTCCATTCCTATACGATGCCTATACCTCGCCTTCTTCAAATCAGTGCATACAATCAGCTTACACATACAAGTAGCTACTTTTTAAAAATTTATACATGTATTCCTAACTCTTCTAACATAATTATCTTCTTGACTAGCTTTCAGGAGCTAACACCCCCTCCCTCATGTCAAAACAGAATGAGCAAAAGGTATCACAAAGGTGAATCACAAAAATTATCTCAGTCATAATCTGAAGGGAAAAAGTAGGGAAGAAGGGATTGATGAGTAGGTGGCTCTGTTGATAATTCCACCTCCACATGTCTGTTTGAATGGTTGTATTTATGTCACTGATATATATGTGAAACCTGTGACATGACAAAATCCCTGCTGAGATGAATTCTTGACTTTTCTATCTGCATGTGCACATGAAATATCATGGGATTAATTTCTTTGCAAGCCAATTTATTGGCAGGGAGTTTCTGCCTCTTGAAAACTCAGGTTGAAAATGATGGATGCACAGACTGGAATGAGATGTCAGTGAAATAGTAAACTTTTATATTTAGAAATCAATGCAAGCTCATTTAAGAGAGAACAACCACAGAATGCACTTCATCAGCATGCTTAGTGTGCTAGTGTCTTTTTATCTTTCGCGCCTAAGTAAATCGTCATGTCAAAAAACAGCTTGTTTACTGTGGGAATGTATATTCTTTAGATTATGTTTGATGCATTAAAAAGAGCTGAAGCCAAGCTAACAATTCTTTTGCAAAATATACTTTGGTGCATTATTTTGAAATTTTTAAGAATTCTCAAAGCATAACATAAATACTTTCAATTATTTATGCAATTTCATATTATTTACGCAGCCTGTAGCTTTATGTAACCCATATAGGGTTAAATTATTTTACCTGGGATGCCTCTGAGGGTGAGCTCCGGGGTGGGGAACCCAGCATGGAACAGAGTAAGAAGGGGGAAGTGCTCCGGTGCACTTCTCCGGTGTTTTTTATTTTCTAAATGTGTTGGCGGGCGTGCTGTTGGGTGGCACGCGCTGAGGGGAAGCCACGAGGAGGGAGAGAAGCAGCTGATGGCACGAGCCAGATGCTGGCTTGTGCCAGGCAGTGCAGCAGGCGCGTGCAGAAGAAAACTTAAAAATAAACACAGTTAAATGCTAAATGAGGTAAGGAAAATGTATTCAAATATGTGTAAAGTGCTGTATATTGCTGAAAATGTCATAATTTAATGTAAAGTGTATGTTTATAGGGGATTGCAAAGTGTTAGGTTAGTGCAGGGGCTCATGCTGGGCTTGTGCCATATATGACATACTTAAGTTCTAAACGGCTTGTGTGGCAGTTGGGAGGTAAGCTAAAGGCTGTGCAGACCTGTAAAAGTGGTCTCTGCGCAGTTCAGCCAAGAAATACATTTAAATTGAGTTTTGAGAGGTTTGGGTAATCAATTAAAAATATTGGTGTGTGTCTGCAGTGGGAAAACTTAATTTTAAAAGCCACTCGCGTGTTGTCAGGAGGCTTTAGGCAAGTGATTTTGGTTTGGATGGGAAAGCTGTTGCCTGAATCTTTAACTTCATATGTTAGAAGTGTCTTTGATAAATAAAATATTTGGGCGCAGTACCAGTCTGGCTCACTAATAGAAGTGAACTTGTAAGGAACTGGTGTGAGTTTCAAAATACTTCTGTGAGGGGTTATCTGCCTTGTGACAAGGTTTAACTAAATAATCACCCCAGTAATTGTGAGCTTCATCAATTTAAGGAAGAGGGGAAAAAAAGTCTCATGATTATAATACCCCTGTCTCTGAAAGAGCGGTGACCTGCTGCAGAGAAAGAAAAAAAAAAAAAAATCAACACATAGGATTTAATAATCCTAGTGCTTATATTAAATTGTGATACATTTTGGGGGATTTATTGGTTTGGGAGGGTTTAGATAGGGATGTTCAATCATATTTTATTTTACCTGGGAACAGCTAGATAGGGAAAGGAATAATTATAATGAGCCACTGCATATTAATATGAGTGGACTGGATAGAAAAGGTTTAAGGTTTTTCTTATTAAGTTGGTTACAGCTTAGAGTAGTAGGTCCTTCGGAGGAGTTCCAGTTCCTGCCTGCAGTATACCCGCTATCATCTTGAAAAGAAAAACAGCACGGTACCGGTACCCAACAATAAAAGAGAGAGAGATTCATACAAAAGTGCTGGAGAGGAGTATCCTTTAATATATCAGCCAGAATCAACCAGGCCCTGTTTAAAAACATTGACTTATAATACTTACCTTATTTTTCCTTGAAGAAGTTCCTGCAAAAGAAAACACAAAACAAAGAATCAGCTCTTACAGTTGTTGAGAATTTAAGAAATACTGTACTGTTGTGTTATATATATTAGAGAAGAAAATTTTGTTAGATTAGTAAAATATACTTATCTAATTTGTCTTTGCGATTTGGTGATGTGAGCCATGATATACCTATAAGAAGAAAAGGGAGAAAAAACACAAACTATACTTACCTGCTTGATGGATGAGGGACCTGAAAAAGAAATAATAATAAAGAATCAATTCTTATAGAAGAGGGGAATGTTTAGACAAAACTTTAAGATTAAATGCATATTTAGTTAATGAATTTTGCTAAGATCAAATTATACTTATCTGATAAAACGTAGGAGAAGTTGATCTGTTGGATTGTTGATGTACTAAAAAAAAAAATATTGAATTTGTTAAACGGATCTGAACTTTACACATACCCATCATATAAATAAAAATAATAAGTTATTGAATTATCAATGTAAATGTCATTTGTTTTCCTGAGTTACATTAAAATATATAACCAATTTAGTTTTATTTCCTCTTCCCATTTTAGAAATGGGGAGACGGGGTTAGTTTTAATGTCTGTACTTTAACCCTGTCCGATACATGATATTTTGCCCGAGGTATGTTAAGGGTATTGTAGGGTGAAGTATCGTGTCCAGGGTGAGGTCACAGTTACATTTATGGCGTCACGGTGACAGGATTTATTGTTTATTAAAGAACTTTGGTGTGGGGAATAGAATTGTTTAAGTGAGGGATAAGAATTTGAATACAATTTTTGAGGTGACTACTGTTTTGAAATTTTATTTGCAAAAATTTGAAGCCTTGTTTTTTAGCCACGACCCAGTCTCCGGTGAATATGGAGGATTTGAGAAGTGAGTTGGAGGAACTGAAACAGACGGTAAAAGCTCTGAGAGATGCACGCCAGGCGCCTGTAGTGACGAACACCATTGTTCTGAGAAAGGACAAAGAGATCCCGGATTTTTTTGGATTTCCTAGGAATGCTGGGGACCTGTCTGTGGAGGAATGGGTAGAAAGTACTAAGTCGGCGGTGAAGATTTTGAGAATTCCTCCAGAGGATCAATTGGAGACCATTAAGGATCACATCAAGGGTCAAGCAAGGGAGACGGTTAAATATTCCGCTCCAAGAAGACACTGCACAGTAGATATGATTTTTGAACTACTTCTGCATGTCTACGGAGATAAAGTTCCGTTAGGTATCCGTGTAAAAGAATTCTACGACCAAAGACAGAAGGTGGGAGAGACCATAAGGGAGTTCTCTTATAAACTGCAGGAGAAGTTGGAGGCAATCCGAATAAGAGATGCCTATCGAGTGGGAAACCCGGACGTCGTCCTTAAGGAACAGCTGATTCTGGGATTGCGTGATGATGTGCTCAGGAGAGAGATGAGCCGAAGACTGGAATTGAATCCGGAGCTGACTTTCGAGGATTTGATGCAGGCAGCCATAAATTGGGCAGAAGAAGAACGTAGACCCATTCGGTATTCTGACATGCCGGTTAAAATACTGCAGCGAGAACCAGTGGAACTGCCTAGGGGTGGATCAGGAGCAGCAGTGTTAGGGTCTGGCCTGGAAAGGGATCCTATGTCGGATGTCATCAGGAGGCTTGAGAGAATGGAGAAGAGGCAAGAAGAGTTCATGTATCAACAAAGAAGGAAAGAATTATCTCTAGCCGCGCGAGGGGAGTCGGCATCCCGCCCAAGAGATTTCTCCAACATTACTTGCTACAACTGTGGAGAACCAGGACATCTGGCTAGGTATTGTCACAGTGAGAAAATAGTCAAGAGACTGCAGAGATGTGAGGAAGAACAACCGAGTACTAGCATGCAAGGAAAAGTAGCAGAAAAAGGTCAAGGTGATGTTACTGTACCCAGAGCAAAATTACAAAGTCTAGAGTCTGAAATACTTCAGCAAGATTGGGGTGTGCTTCAAGAAAAGGCTATGGGAACGAGCCCGGTCCTTGTTTTGCGGATTGGAGATGTGGAGACCAAGTGCACAGTGGACACAGGATCCAATGTATCCATCATCCTCGCTAGTTATTTCTACAAACATTTTAATCATTGTGAGGATCTCCAGGATGCAAGCTGGATAAATGTGTCCATGGCTAATGGGACGGCTCTCCCGGTTATTGGCTGTATTGCGGCGGAGGTGCAATGCTTGGGTCAAAAGATCCCGGAACGGTGCATTTTCGTGGTACGGGACACCAAAGCGATGGCAGAGGATGAAGAGCAAATTCCAGGTATAGTGGGAATGAACGTCCTAAAATATCTGGATGGCTTATTTAAGGATCTGACTATTTTGACTAAAGATCTGAATAACAAAGAATTGAGAATGATTTCGGCAGCCATAGAAAGGAAGAAAACGTTTGACAGGACGGATGTGGAACACCTGGGTTTTGTGAAAACGGTAGGGAGAGACCCGTTAGTGATTCCACCCAGATCGGAGAAGATTCTGCAGGGAAAGTGTCAAAAAGTTCAAGGGATGAGGGCATGTTCAATGATGGTGACTGCCACCAAGAATGGACACTCTCCGGGTAATCTTCTAGTAGCAAATACCTTAGTAACACCTGAGCAAGGTAATATTTTTGTGAGAGTTATGAACGTGGGCGGTAAAGAACTGATGATTCCTCCAAGAGCCCGAGTTGCGGAAGTGGTGAAACCAGATGCCATCTTGTGTCCAGAAGAGGTTGCAAATTTTAACCAACGTGCCGAGGGAGGTCAAGATAATAGTATGGAGGAGATTCCAAGGATAAAAGTTGATTGTGAGTCTCTTACGGCCGGTCAGGCAGATCTTAAAGCAGAGAATTTAACCAAGGCAGAAGTGGTGAAGTCGATGAATGATCTTAAAGCAAATTTCCATGCCGTGCAGAAAAAGTTGTCCCAGTCTCTTGAACTGTTAAAACAGAAGGAAGAGGAAATAGATAGGTTGCTTAAAGAAGGTGCTTCAAAACAAGAAGAGATAAAAGGTCAGCAGCAGACTATTATTCAACTGCAAGAAAATATGGCAACCATAGAAGGGCTTAAGGAACAAATAACTAAACAGAATAATGAAATACAATGTTATACTGGAACAATAACTGTAGGAAAAACCAAGATAAGTGAGTTGAAGTCTGAGCTGCTGGTCAAGGAGAAAGAAATTAAGCATCTGGAGCAGAAGATTCAACTTGGAGGACAGGAGACAGTATCTGTGCGAGACCTTTATCAGGAAAAAGTCCAAGAAAACAATGCTCTTCATTCCAAAATGGAAGAATTGGAGCAGAAGTGCAAAGAGCAGCACAAGGTTATTACTAGTTTGCAAAAGGAAGCAGAGGTAGTTAAACTGGTTGCCTCAGGGAAGATCTTGGTTTCAGATCATCTCCAAGACAGTCTTCACACTCTTGAAACAGAAGTCCTTCAGCACAAGGAGAAGACCTCAGAATTACAAAAGATACTTGAGAGTTGCAGGTTAACCCAATCTGCGCAAAAGTATATCATAGAAACTCTGAGGAGAGAGCTGCTGGAGAAAGGGAAAGAATTAGAGTTCAGTAAAAGGACTGTTGCTACCATAGGCTATACGCCAGCGCCAGCCTATCTTTTTCTGGGTAGACACTCTCTCCTGCCAGGACCTTGTGAGACACACGAATTATATGAGGAAAATGATGTTACGTTGAATGAATGGTTTGACAAAAGAAGACAATGTTTTAGAGAAGCACAGGAAATAGCAAACCTGGTCTCAGAGGTCGGAGATGAAGAACAAAAAGCAATTTGACCATAGGAACAGAGGAGAGACGCTAATACCTGGAGACTGGGTGGTGGTAAGAAATCAGGGATTCAAAAGAAGGCATAAATTGGAGAACATTTGGAACTCCACACCATTTCAAGTAGTCACTGTTTTGGGGCCTAATGTGTACAAAGTACAGAATAGGGGGGGTATCGAGAGTCCTACATAGAGATCAACTTCGGAAAATTACAGAGTCGCAAGTTAAAAATATTGATGAGTTTCAAGAACCAGAGGTAATTCAGGAAACAAATGATCATTCGGAAGTTACACTAAGTAATGTACCAGTCAAAAAGAACGAATGGTACATTATCCAAACCGTTACGAATGTACAATCAGATATTGATTTATCAAATGATATGGTAATTGATTCAGGTGAAGATGTAACTGTTCCCCTTAGTTGCTTGGAAGGAGTCAGAACTTCCACTAGAGTAACTAAGGGAAAGAGACCTCCGTTCCTTACGGAACATTACTGTATTTGATGACATGGTTTCAGTACAGATGAAAGTAAGATGTTAGTGTGTAAAAAAAAAAAAAGTGGGAATGAAGTGATGTTAAGATAGTAAATGGAAAATTTAAGTAGTAAATTTTACAGAAAAATTGTTACAGGTAACAATTTTATTTTTTTAGCCCGCACGAATGTAACCCATATAGGGTTAAATTATTTTACCTGGGATGCCTCTGAGGGTGAGCTCCGGGGTGGGGAACCCAGCATGGAACAGAGTAAGAAGGGGGAAGTGCTCCGGTGCACTTCTCCGGTGTTTTTTATTTTCTAAATGTGTTGGCGGGCGTGCTGTTGGGTGGCACGCGCTGAGGGGAAGCCACGAGGAGGGAGAGAAGCAGCTGATGGCACGAGCCAGATGCTGGCTTGTGCCAGGCAGTGCAGCAGGCGCGTGCAGAAGAAAACTTAAAAATAAACACAGTTAAATGCTAAATGAGGTAAGGAAAATGTATTCAAATATGTGTAAAGTGCTGTATATTGCTGAAAATGTCATAATTTAATGTAAAGTGTATGTTTATAGGGGATTGCAAAGTGTTAGGTTAGTGCAGGGGCTCATGCTGGGCTTGTGCCATATATGACATACTTAAGTTCTAAACGGCTTGTGTGGCAGTTGGGAGGTAAGCTAAAGGCTGTGCAGACCTGTAAAAGTGGTCTCTGCGCAGTTCAGCCAAGAAATACATTTAAATTGAGTTTTGAGAGGTTTGGGTAATCAATTAAAAATATTGGTGTGTGTCTGCAGTGGGAAAACTTAATTTTAAAAGCCACTCGCGTGTTGTCAGGAGGCTTTAGGCAAGTGATTTTGGTTTGGATGGGAAAGCTGTTGCCTGAATCTTAATTTAACTTCATATGTTAGAAGTGTCTTTGATAAATAAAATATTTGGGCGCAGTACCAGTCTGGCTCACTAATAGAAGTGAACTTGTAAGGAACTGGTGTGAGTTTCAAAATACTTCTGTGAGGGGTTATCTGCCTTGTGACAAGGTTTAACTAAATAATCACCCCAGTAATTGTGAGCTTCATCAATTTAAGGAAGAGGGGAAAAAAAGTCTCATGATTATAATACCCCTGTCTCTGAAAGAGCGGTGACCTGCTGCAGAGAAAGAAAAAAAAAAAAATCAACACATAGGATTTAATAATCCTAGTGCTTATATTAAATTGTGATACATTTTGGGGGATTTATTGGTTTGGGAGGGTTTAGATAGGGATGTTCAATCATATTTTATTTTACCTGGGAACAGCTAGATAGGGAAAGGAATAATTATAATGAGCCACTGCATATTAATATGAGTGGACTGGATAGAAAAGGTTTAAGGTTTTTCTTATTAAGTTGGTTACAGCTTAGAGTAGTAGGTCCTTCGGAGGAGTTCCAGTTCCTGCCTGCAGTATACCCGCTATCATCTTGAAAAGAAAAACAGCACGGTACCGGTACCCAACAATAAAAGGGAGAGAGATTCATACAAAAGTGCTGGAGAGGAGTATCCTTTAATATATCAGCCAGAATCAACCAGGCCCTGTTTAAAAACATTGACTTATAATACTTACCTTATTTTTCCTTGAAGAAGTTCCTGCAAAAGAAAACACAAAACAAAGAATCAGCTCTTACAGTTGTTGAGAATTTAAGAAATACTGTACTGTTGTGTTATATATATTAGAGAAGAAAATTTTGTTAGATTAGTAAAATATACTTATCTAATTTGTCTTTGCGATTTGGTGATGTGAGCCATGATATACCTATAAGAAGAAAAGGGAGAAAAAACACAAACTATACTTACCTGCTTGATGGATGAGGGACCTGAAAAAGAAATAATAATAAAGAATCAATTCTTATAGAAGAGGGGAATGTTTAGACAAAACTTTAAGATTAAATGCATATTTAGTTAATGAATTTTGCTAAGATCAAATTATACTTATCTGATAAAACGTAGGAGAAGTTGATCTGTTGGATTGTTGATGTACTAAAAAAAAAAATATTGAATTTGTTAAACGGATCTGAACTTTACACATACCCATCATATAAATAAAAATAATAAGTTATTGAATTATCAATGTAAATGTCATTTGTTTTCCTGAGTTACATTAAAATATATAACCAATTTAGTTTTATTTCCTCTTCCCATTTTAGAAATGGGGAGACGGGGTTAGTTTTAATGTCTGTACTTTAACCCTGTCCGATACATGATATTTTGCCCGAGGTATGTTAAGGGTATTGTAGGGTGAAGTATCGTGTCCAGGGTGAGGTCACAGTTACATTTAGATCTATAAACAGAAAATCAGGTTTTTGTTTAATTCCAGAAAAATAAGAAACACCAGCACTGAAGAAAAAAATCTCTTCTTTGATTTAAAACCTCTAAAACTTGGGATGGGGAGAACTGGCTTATTGGCTCAGCAACATGGATTCCTGAACCTGGCTTCTGTTCCTAGAGTTAGGGATACTGTGGTGCTAGTGCAGTAGTTCCCAAACCTGTTCTGGGATAACCCCAGCCAGTCAAGTTTCTGGATAACTACAATGAATCATCATTAGTTTCACCCTTGTTTCTCTAGTTTGAATGTGGCTAAACTGAACTGTTTAGCCACATTCAAACTAGTGAAACAAGGTTGAACCATTTTTCAAATAAATAAAATAAAATAAATAACTAAAAATACATAAAACACCATGCTGACAAACACAAGGCTGGATGGATCTATTATGCTTTGGGGTTGTTTGGCAACTGGTGGCACAGGAAATATTGTGCAATGGGGATGACGAATGGGTTAAGTTAAATATCAATATGTCATTGATGCTATTGCTACATGTCTCATGATTAGCAAAGAAATTGAAGCTGAAAAGATGTCAAGGATTTCATAACATAAGAACATAAGAGTAGCCATATTGGGTCTGACCAATGGTCCATGTAGCCCAGTATCCTATTTTCCAAACAGTGGCCAAGCCAGCTCACAAGTACCAGGCAGAAACCTAAATCGTGGCAACATTCCATACTACAAATCCTAGGGCAATCAGTTGCTTCTCAATGTCTATCTCAATAGCAGACTATGGACTTTTCCTCCAGGAATTTGTCCAAACCTTTTTTAAACCCAGCTACACTAACCACTGTTACCATATCCTCTGGCAAAGAGTTCCAGAGCTTAACTATTCATTGAGTGAAAAAATATTTCTTCCCATTTGTTTTAAAAGTATTTCCACGTAACTTCCTTGAGTGCCCCCTAATCTTTGTAGTTTTGGAATGAATAGAAAATCGATTTACTTCTACTCATTTTATAACACTCAGGATTTTGTAGACCTAGACATATCTTCCCTTATTCTTCTTTATTCCAAGTTGAAGAGCCCTAACCTCTTTAGCCTTTCCTCATATGAGAGGAGTTCCATCCCCTTTATCATTTTGGTTGCTCTTCTTTGAACCAGAACTGAACACAATACTCAAGGTGCAGACACACCATGGAGTGATACAAAGGCATTATAGTATTTTTGTTCTTATTCACCATCCCTTTCCTAATAATTCCTAGAATCCTGTTTGCTTTTTTGGCCACCACCACACACTGAGCAGAAGATTTCAGCTTATTATCTACAATGATACCTAGATCTTTTTCTTGGGTGCTGACTCCCAACGTGGACCCTAGCATCAGGTAACTATGATTTGGATTACTCTTTCCAATATGCATCGCCTTGTATTTGTCCACATTAAATCTGTCCACATTAAATTTCAGCTTTACTTAAAAAATCAACCATGAAGTACTTATAAGAAAGGAAGATGAAGGTTTGGAATGGCTGTCAAAGTCTCCAGATCTTAATATTACTGAAAATCTGTTGAGAGTTCTCAAACATCCAGTGCATAAAAAGCGACAACAATATTTCTGAGCTACAATAGCTCTACAAGGAAAAGCTATATCTGCTAAAGTAGGTGTTACCAAGTACTGTTTGGAAAGGTGCTCAGAGTGTTCAACTTGCCATATTCACTGTTTTATTATTTTAAATCTGTAAAATAATGCAAATAAATGTGGCAGGGTGCCTGATCCCAAGAGCCTCCCCAGGACTGTGACCAAGAGTTAGGAAGTCAAAGTGCAGATTGGTTTAAAAACACAAGAGAATGTTGCTTGAGACAAAGAGGTGGCTTATGCATCCATGAAAGGCCTCCGGTCTTCATGCACTAGCAAAAGTCCGAGGACTCAGGACTATCAACAAGAATGTTTAATAATCTTGTATTCTGTTTACTTTATATGATTCTAGCCAGTGAAGTCAATTCATCTATTATATCTGTTCCTCAAAATGGGAAAGCGGAGACAGTGATCATAATTCGCTCTGTAGACCAGGCTGACATGATCAAAATTTTTTCTTTGGTTGCAAAAATGTTTTGTGCACTATTTGCTATTATGCAATATGGTAATTCATGCATTTCAAAAGTACCTATTGAAATAGCGTGTTTTCTTTAAGATATTCAGGCATTGCAAGAGTGTAAAATAAAAATATTTCTATTTTCAGATGTCATGTACCACTTCAGTAAACAATCAGGTGTGCATGCAGCACATATTTTCGATCATCATTGCTGTGTCTAATGTTCAGCTCTCAGTGGATGTTCAGGCTGGGGTAATTTACCAGTGCAATGAGGGACTTGATTACTGTTTGGACAAGTGACTGTCAGTTGCTGAAAGAAACCAATAAGACATATTACATACTGTGGTATAGAACTTGAGTACAATGAGCAGAAAGAGGGGATTAGAGGAATAATACCCCAGTTCAGAACTAAATTAGAATAAAAAGGTATTTTTCCTTTAAAAGGTTTGGAACTACAAGACCCATGAGGCAATAGGGCATGTAGTTAGCTGCACCAGGCTAGGGAGGAGCCAAAAGAATGAGTGGAGACTCAACAGGACACTATCTACTTTAATTAAGTAGGCCTGTTCCAGGAGACCAGATACAATCAGCTCTTTTAATTAACTGGCTGTCTGTACATGCTGAAAGCCAGGTTTAAAGCACTGGTTCTGAACCCAGTCAGTCAGAAAACCCAAGTGGCTGGGTGTATCCTGTGGCCTGAGTTGAGAACTGCTGGTTTAAAGAGAGGGTTTTCTTTTATTTTTTAAGATGATGGATAGGGAGAGACAGGGAAGGAAGGCAGCAATCCCGAGATATGGAGAGAGACGGGGAGGAAAAACAAAAAGCTGCATTCCTTGTGTCTAGGAAGGAAGGGAAATCTCCACCATGAGATGTTTATTGCCAGGGGCTTGAAGCAGGACCAGGAGGAGTAACTGGGACCTGAAAGTGAGGGAGAGATTCCCTGGACCATAAGTCTCTATCCCAGTGCCAGGTGGTTGGGGGTTGAAGTAGGATACCCAAGGGCACAGAGATCGGATGGGCAGGACACAGAAAGTTCCCACAGCCAGAGGTAGGTTGGTGTGGGAAGGTGCTCCAGGTCTCCTATGGTAAGGGCATTGGCTGAGTGCAGGGTGAAAGTATGCTTTGAAGTAAATTGGCCAGGCTGATGTTAAAGAGCCTTTGTTGTTGCTGCTGCTGAAGTAGAGAGCAGGACAAGGTGGGAGCTAGTACCAAGCTTTTCGAAGAAGGGTAAGTCTTATTTTAAACCTTCTTAAGAAGAGGGGGAGGGATGGTAAACTGGCAAGCTGTGTGAATGCTGAAGTTGCTGAGATGCAGTTAACTTAGGTGTGTAACTATAGGTATTCTATAATCTGTGCATGCAATTTTGCACACTAAAAATGAGGGGGGATAAGTCATTAAAAATTGTGGGCTAAGTAGCTTTGTTCCGATTAATGCAATAATTTTTACAATAGTGCACTCTAATTCCAGCATGTCCATCCATTTTATAGACTGAAATGTCAAAACTACGAAGAGGAAAAACAAGGGACATGAACATCATTGTGGCAGCAAAGGAAGGACCGTGTTATAAAATGGCCCTATAGCTGTCCATGTGGAGGAACCTAATGGTTAGAGCAGCAGGCTTGCCCTAGGATTTGTAGTATGGAATGTTGCCACGATTTGGGTTTCCACCAGATACTTGTGACCTGGCTTGGCCACTGTTGGGAAAACAGGATACTGGGCTAGATGGAGCACTGGTCTAACCCAGGGAACTTAGGCTGTACACTGTTTTAATGGTTTGCAGTTGGTATATATGAATGCCCATAGTTACCAAAGTTTAGATCCCAATATCCCTTGTTAGTAACCACTGAAGGATTAAGTGGGTGACTTCCTTATCTCTTCAGTGGTGTGCTACTCAGTTGGAGCACCTTTATGTCAATATCATTGTCCATTTGTTTTGGACATAGAAGTCAATTCCCCTTCTGAAACTGGAGGTGGACATCCATATGTTGGTCTCTCCCTAGTCCTACTCAAACATGCCCAGACCACACTCCCTTGCCATATGGACATTCTGGTATTTTACACATTCGTATCCTAGCTTTATAAAATTAGGTTTTGGATGCCAGTGCAATGTGGATGACTAAATGCTGGGTTTTGGACATCTAAAATAAGAATAGAGCTTCTAAAATAAGGGCCAAATTGTTAGTTAGAGGGATCAGTTAAACCTCCCCATATTTACAGTACAGGATCAAAATGTTGATGGTTCTGCCACTGATTTTAATGTAATGGTATGGTCAATATTCCCCAGGATGGAAAAATGTGGTGCGTCTTTTTCTTTATTACTATGTTTGTTTTCTTTGTATTCTTTCTAAACTATTTGTATGGCTGTGTGTATATTGTCTGCCTTTTTTCATGAAGTGTTCCTTATCAGAGGTTATCATATAAAAGAACTTGTGATCAATTTCATTGCATTAATATGCACATCTTTTTGCTGCTAGCATAAGGTGTTATTGCAGTTGTATTCAAAGGAGTCTCAAATTGACCTTCATTAATCTTCATGTGGTCTCAGCAGACTAAGTTCCTATTAGTGAGAAGAAGCTTCACAGATTATCTTCAGGGTCGCCAAGGGGGGGGGGGGGGGGGGAGCAAGATTACTTGGGCCCAGCCTCTAAGGGGGGCCCGGTGCCGGCAAGACTTCCAGAAGCAGGCAGAAGGTTCTGCTCCCTTGGTCTGTCTCTCTTCTGCTCCTGTGTGTCGGGTCCTGGGTTATTGCGTTAACACGATAACCCAGGTCCTGGCAAACAGAAGCAGGAGAGCAACAGGCTGAAAGAGAAGCAGACGCAGGAAGGTAAGGGGCAGCGGTGGCGGCAGCCCAAGTGGGGTGGGAGATGATAGCGGTGGCCCTGCCCTGGGCCAGGCTCTGTCTCTTGGCAGCCCTGATTATCTTAGTCTCTGTAGTATTAGTAATTGTGTGGTTTTAGAGACCCCCCCAGTCTCTGAAAGCAGAATACATTAATGAAATATTAATGATTTAATTGCCTCTATAAACCCTTATTCAAAAGGGGGATGGGCCAGGTATTCTTAATCTTTATGCCTTTCTTGAAGAATGCTGAGACTCTGAACAGAGTGCTTAGCCTCCAAAGAAGTGAGTCCTAGGGATTAATGTCATCTGTGGGTAAATGATCCCCAGAAGTCCTACAAACCAAAGGAATTAGAGGGGGTCAGTGAACTCAGAGTGATGGAGCAAGGATTTGTATCCCTATAGTTCCTTGAGAGGTTCCATGAATTAGGGGAGTTGGAGGAGGTTCAGTGAACACATTATGAAAAGTGGAGTGAATCAAGAAGTCACCAGAATAGAAGACACTGGAGAAGAAAAAGTATCTGATTCGGTAGGAGAATAATACTGGATAGTCTAGGAGAGCAGAAAGGAACTCAGGAAGTCTGAAGATTCCTTGAGGTTTACTATTTGACCTTTTTCCAGATTTTATGTTTTCCCTATTTTTGGCTATGTATTTGATTTTAAGATTCTGTATAGTACAAGCTGGCACTGAATGTCCAGTTTCATTTTAACTGCAGTAGCTGGCATTTTATTTAACTGTTAGCCACCATGGTTAAATATCAGGCCTTCAATTTTGTCACATTGACGCATTGGCACCCTTTTATTAAAGTGCATTAGGTATTTACCTCCTAATGCTATCAAAGTTGCTAAAAATTGCACGAGAAAATATGGGTGTGTGCCCAATTTGTATGTGCAATTTAAATGAATAACATGCCAATTAGAGCCAATAATCAAGCAATTATTAGCACTAATTACATTTAATTGGCATTTACGCATGTAAATTTAGGTGTGGAAATAGGAAGGGCAAGGGTGTAACAGGGGTGTTCCTACAATTAACAGTGACAACAGAGAAGTGCGAGATAGACCAGGTTATCCAGAGACAAACAAGGAGACTTCAGTTGTTATGGTCTATTTTCCACTTCTCTGTTGTCACTGTTGTTCCTCCATGGGATCTCTATATTCCCCACCTTGGCAGACTTTCACCCTAAAATTAGCATGCATTGTTATATAATAATGGGGATAGATGCCTAATGTAGACATATACATTTGCACCATGTTAAGTGCAGCTTATAGAACAGCGCTTTTTTTCTGCGCTGATTTCTTTTGGTGCCATGTATAGAATCTAGTCCTAAATGCATGAATTGGTGCTAATTAACTGTTACCACACAAATGCAGTAACTGCTTCTTCATTTTTACAATTAGTGTATGCTAACGTGTGCATTAAGGGCATTTTGTACTGGAACAAAACTAGGTGAGACAAGGGTGGAAAATGGACATGGAGTATCTGGCAGTTATCATGCAGCAAGTACCACACGCTAACCATCAATTTTGCAGTTAGCAAGAAAATGCTGGACACACTCCTTAATAGGTGACGTGTTAAATTTGCACTTATCGCACATTAATTTCTTGTGTTAAGGTATGATTACTGCAAAATTTAACACACTTTAGTAAATTGACCCCATTATGCTTTATTTTATTACAAGTAAATACAATTTCCTCTGGTTTAACTGACAGGCAAAATAAAGGCTTCTGTTGGGTTTTTCATTTGGTTTTACAAGTCTTTTGTTGAAGCATTTTTTCACTTTGGATTTTTGTTAAAATAAGGGAAATATTTTTTTGTGATCTATGATTGAAATTTACAATAGTTGAAATTATTGAATTAAGTTGTTAATTGAAATTGTTTTCTTCCTGTTTTCTAAATTCTCAAACTTGCGTGTTGTCTATTAGCCTTGATTTTCTATCTGTTTTAGATTGGTTCCCTTACAATATTTCCTAAGGGAACCAACCTAAAAGTGTTTTGCCCACTGCTCTTCCATATCATCTAGATTTTCCCATCCAGATAACAAGGTTTTGATGTACCCCCTAGTCTTAAGAAAGTTATTTGCTTGAAGTCTAGGGCCCACACCTTTGGATGATCTATCATTGCCTAGTTCGTGATACTGAACCATACCATCCAATGATCTCTGGATCACAGGTGGTCATCCTATATAATAAAAAGCACCTCCAAAGTTCTGAAGCTGACTCCATGGCACTGTGGCAGTGTAGGGTTCGTAAGTCTGTAATTCAGCGTTTCATTGCCTCTCACTGTCCCCACCCTCACCAATCAGACAGAACGGAACTTGGAGGAGGGAAGTGGAGTAGATTGAATCTCTAACAAACAATCATATACAGGGAGGTATGAACATCAGTGGAGGCAAGTGCACAGAACGGAAAGGAAGACAAACATTTAATCACTTTGTCACTCACACACATCACTCACTCACACACACACACACACACACACACACACACACACACACACACACACACACACACACACACAATCACTCTGTGTATCTCTCTCTTAAAACACACTGTCACTCTCAGTCTCTCATATGGGCAACTGTATGTTGCATTCTCACGAGTAAGGAGCTCTTCTGATGTGATTGTTAAACTGATTGAAGGGCCTGAACAAGGAAAGCTTTTACCACATTGTAACACAGTTTACACAAAAAATATTGTATATAAAGAAATCTTACACATGTAAACAACAATTATATTCAGAATACAACTGTGGAAACATTAACAGCAGGAACTCATTACATTGCTAGTGCCCGTTTCATTGCATTAAGAAACGGGCCTTTTTTACTAGTCTATTATAATACCAGAAAAAAACTTTCCCATTTGTATGTATCAGGTTCAATATGACTGCTCCTATGTATGCTCCGTTACTGCTTCTCTCAGGGTGTTCCAGGTCTTATTCTGGCATCTTTCTGATATGGAGGGGCATTTTCGAAAGGGACATCCATGTTTTGATATGGACGTCCTCGCAAAATGTCCCAATCTAGGGGCGGGGAAACCCATATTTTCGAAACAAGATGGACGTCCATCTTTCATTTTGAAAATACCGTCAGGGATGTCCAAATCCTGAAATTTGGTCATCCCTAGATTTGGTCATCCCTAGACTTGGTCGTTTCTGATTTTCGGCAATAATCGAATCCAAGGATATCCATCTCAGAAATGACTAAATGCAAGCCATTTGGTTGTGGGAGGAGTCAGCATTTGTAGTGCACTGGTCCCCCTGACATGCCAGGACACCAACCGGGCACCCTAGGAGGCACTGCAGTGGACTTCATAAATTGCTCCCAGGTACATAGCTCCCTTACCTTGTGTGCTGAGCCCCCCAAAACCCAACCCCCAACTGTACACCACTACAATAGCCCTTACGGGTAAAGGGGGGCACCTAGATGTGGGTACAGTGGGTTTGTGGTGGGTTTTGGAGGGCTCGCTGTTTCCTCCACAAACATAACAGGTAGGAGGGGTATGGGCCTGGGTCCGCCTGTCTGAAGTGCACTGCAGTACCCACTAAAACTGCTCTTGGGACCTTCATGCGCTGTCATGGACTTGAGTATGACATCTGAGGCTGGCATAGAGGCTAGCAATCAATATTTTTAAAGATGTTTTTTGAGGGTAGGAGGGGGTTAGTGACCACTGGGGGAGTAAGGGTAGGTCATCCCCGATTCTCTCCAGTGCAGTGGCGTACCTAGGGTAGTTGACACCCGGGGCCGCTCATTTTTTAACACCCCCCCCCCCCAAATCCAGTACTAGGCATACCGAGAATACAAAACACTCAGGACCTATAGAGCAATTCTACCATACCATAAGCAGTCATTTCTACCAGTCACACAAGGAAAAGGAAAGCATCTTAAACACTACAGTGAGCACTAGAACATCAATTCACCTATTGTAAAACGAAACCAGACAGAACAGTACAGATCGTAGATCCTGCACAGTCAATGCCAACTGAAAGCCATGTCTTTTTCACAAACACAGATACACCCTAATCCACTATAGAATAAGTAATCATAAACTTTCTATTTAGACAAAAATTTAACTGAACCCCCGATGCCAGACTCTGTATACAATGCAACACCACAGAAACAGAAAATGTCCTCTAGTACTATGCAAAATATAAAGACAACAGATGTAAATTTGAAAAAAAACTAACAAATATCAATCACCACTTTACAAAATAACAAATAGAAATAAAACAAATACAGAAAATAAAATAATACCATTTTACTGGACTAATACATTTAGCTTCCAGAGGCCAAAATCTCCTTCCTCAGGTCAGTACAGTATAGTGCTGTTATCCTGACCTGAGGAAGGGGGTTTTGTTCTCTGAAAGTTAAGTCAAAATGTATTAAAATTAGTCCAATAAAAAGATTACCTTATTTACATGTTCTATTTATAAACAACACAGCTACAATACTATATCCTAAAGCAAAATAATAAAAATATATATTTACAGTTTGTTGTCTCTGACTTCTGCTTTCATCTTCTTTTCACTGTCTTCCTTCCATCCAGGATCTGTCTTTGCTCTCTCTCTGCCATCCAGTGTCTGCCCTCTCTAATGTTCCTTCCATCCACTGTCTGCCCTCTCTCTCCCTTCCATCTACCATTTGCCCCAGTCTGCCTTCTTTCTCTCTCCCCCTTCCACCCACCATCTGACCTTTCTCTCTGCCCCTTCAATCCGTCTGCCCTCCCTCTCCCATCCATCCAGGGTCTGCCCTCCCTCATGCTCCCCACTTCCTTCCAGGGTCTGTTGTCCCCTCTCTCTCTGCTCCCCCTTTTCAGCCCCCAGTTCCACCTGCCCCTAGTTCCAGCCCCAGCCCACATCTCCCACCAGTCCCCCTTTTCAGCCCCACTATCCCACCAGTCCCCAGCCCTTTACTCCCATCAGTCCTGAGCTTCAGCCCCCAGCCACTTCTCCCTGTCCCCTTTTCAGCCCCTAGTTTCAACCCCAGCCCTTTTCTCTTATCAGTCCTGAGCTTCAGCCCCAGCCAATTCTCCCTGTCCCCTTTAAAGCCCACAGTTTCAGCCCCTGCCCCGTTTCAGCCCACAGTTCTAGCACTAGCCCCCTTATCCCAAATACCCTCCTTTTCAGCCCCCAGTTCCAGCCCCCTTCATCCACCACATGCTTTGCAACCCCCCTTTTCAGCCCCAGACCCATTCTCCCACCTGCCCCAGGCATGGACCCATTCTCCCTCCTGCCCCCTTGTCGGACCCCAGTTCCAGCTTCAGACCCCTTCTCCCCTCTGAGCACCCCCACCCCTCCACAATCCCCTTCTCCCCTCTCAGCTCCCCTACCCCTCCCCAGTTCCCTTCTCCCCTCTGAGCACCCCCACCCCTCCCCAATCCCCTTCTCCCCTCTGAGCACCCCTCTGAGCTCCCCCACCCCTCCCCAGTTCCCTTCTCCCCTCTGAGAACCCCTCTGAGCTCCCTTGTCCCCTCTGCGAACCCCTCTGAGCTCCCCCACCCCTCCCCAGTTCCCTTCTCCCTTCTGCGGACCCCTCTGAGCTCCCCTCACCCCTCCCCAATTCCCTTCTCCCCTCTGAGCTCCCCCACCTCCATGGAGAGTGACAGAGCCCTCTTCTCCTGCCACCATCCTGCGTTTTTTTTTAAAATCCATGCAGCGACGCAGGCAGCGCCTCGTGTCTGCCCTGCAGTGTGCTGTCAAAAAAGAAAATCGCTTTGCCGGCGTCGGGCCTTCTCTCACTATGTCCCGCCCTCGAGGAAATAGGAAGTTACCTCAAAAGTGGGCAGGACATACCGAGAGAAGGCCCGACGCCGGCAAAGCGATTTTCTTTTTTGACAGCACACTGCAGGGCAGACACGAGGCGCCGCCTGCGTCGCTGCATGGATTTAAAAAAAAAAATGCAGGATGGTAGCAGGAGACGACGGAGCACCCCCCCACCCGCCGACACCCGGGGGGGCCCGCCCCCACCGCCCCCCCCCCCCTTGGTACGCCACTGCTCCAGTGATCATCTGGACATTTTGGGCACCTTTTTGTGCTTTGGTTGTAAGAAAAACATGACCAGGTAAAGTCATCCAGGTGTTCGTCATGTACGTCCTTGCTTCTTTCGATTATGGGTCGAGGACATCCAAGTGTTAGGCATGCCCAAGTCCCGCTTTCGCTATGCCTCCGATACGCCCCCTTGAACTTTGGCCGTCCCTGCAATGGAAAGCAGTTGGGGACGTCCAAAATCGACTTTCGATTATACCGATTTGGATGTCCCTGTGAGAAGGACGCCCATCTTGCGATTTATGAGCCCGATGGTGATCCACAATCTCTGTGGATTACTATGTCAGGAAGATGCAAGAATAAGGCACCATGTCTTTTTACACTTGACAAAGCAGCACTAGTGGAATTTGCAGTGGAATCATTCTACCTGGATGGTCTTGAACTGGTCATAGCCCCTCCCATAACACATGAGCTCACAGCTATAACCTTCCTGTGGTACCCAGTGAGCCAGCGGTCTGATTGTGCAGAGAGTAATCAGGGCTCTGGTCGATATAGATCAGATGCTCTTTGCTAGGGATGTTAAAACAACTGTCGACCAGCTTCAGCTTTTTCTTATGGTTGAGCCTCACGGCAACAGTGCTATCATACTTTTCCTTCAGATGCTCCCCTACCTTGTGAAAGCCAGCCAGTTGTAGCTAGCAGGTCTTCAAGCTACAGAATCCCGAGACACCGTGATACTTGCAAGCCACATCTGTGAGTTTGTATACTGCCTAGATGTTGTTGACTTTTGAAGCAGGTGCTTGGACGCATCATCTCTTCTTTTTAAAGTTTTTCAATATACTCTTTTTGTTTACCCTGGTGTTGGTATTGGATTGATCCTCCCGCCCTTTTTCTTTTCCATTTTGGCTTTTGCTTTAGGGGAATATTTTTGTGTTGCTTCCATTACCAGTTTCCTGCAAAGAAACCAGGATCTTCCTACTTCTAGATGGCAAAGCAGTTAAATGTCCCAATTAACCATCCAGCAGATCAAAATCACTTATTAATAGCAGCTCCCTTTCCTCCATACATTCTTCTGTTTGCAGAGTAGGTCTATATATCAGTATGAAAAGATGTTCCAGTCTTTTTTTTTCCAAATTAATCTATGGTGCTTTCTCTTTATATCATAAGCCCTTCAGTTTTGTTGTTTTAATAATATATTTTATGTATAGCACTACTTCTCCTCCATCTCCTACACTGTCTTTCCTGAATAGACTAGCCCAGTATAACTACATATCAGTCATGATTTTCCATGTACCTTGTCTCCTTGACCACTACTACTACTACTACTATTTAGCATTTCTATAGCGCTACAAGGCATATGCAGCGCTGTACAAACATAGAAGAAAGACAGTCCCTGCTCAAAGAGCTTACAATCTAATAGACAAAAAATAAATAAAGTAAGCAAATCAAATCAATTAATGTGAACGGGAAGGAAGAGAGGAGGGTAGGTGGAGGCGAGTGGTTACAAGTGGTTACGACCACCACTAAATACAAGTCATCCTCTTCAATAAATGTTTCTAGAGCCAGGACTGTATTTTCCATGCTAGGGGCATAAGCACGTATATATTTCAGGTGTTGCCTCTTTCCTCTTTCTGCAGAAGTGTTTAGTGTTTCATGTTCCTGAGGGCTATTACTTATCTGAGGGCTTTTTCCACCCTTCCAAAAATACAATAAAGTCCTTCTCAGTAGGATAACAAGTTTATTCTGAAAGATGCTTCACTCCTTTGATAAGTGGATACAATGTCTGTTCAGCAGACCCTGGAATATCATCTCATGGTCCAGGAAACCAAAATGTTCTTGCAGACATCAGTTATGCAGCTCTGTATTTCCCCCCAGAATTCAAGCTTTTTGCTTTGGCCATTATCCTCACAGAGAGAATTGAAAAGAATACCATCTGTGCATCCATCTGCTTTACCTGCTCTCCCAGAGCCTTGAATGTCACTTCTGATATGTTCGAAGGGCTACCTAGCAGTATGATTCATGCCAACATGATGAGCAGCATTGGATAATAATCAGTGGGCTTGATGAGACTTGGCAATCTCTCCATAATGTCTTGGAGCTTAGTATTTGGTAGACAAAACTCCTCCAGGGACATATGGTGGCTGGTGCACTTTTCATTTTACAGTATGATGACATACTGAAATTGAATTCAGAGTATACAAAGGCACTTAGAAACAGGAGTATCGTGACCTTAAAATAAGCTTTCTTGGAAAATTGATAAAAGTGATGCAGTCCATGTTTACTGTGTCAATAACAATAGTAATACCTCAGACTTTGAGAACATTTTTGGTATCCAAGTCATATGTATATGAGCACTTATCACAATGACAATCTAATTGTTAGGAAGTAGTGTACTGTGGCCTTCTTCTATCAGAGTTGCTCCATGTCATCAGAGACAGATTTTTAAAATTGCAAATAAATATACTTTAGACATTAGACAGAGTGGAAAGAGATATGCGAGAGAGAGAGAGAGAGAGAGAGAGAGAGAGAGAGAGAGAGAGGCTCAGTTTCAAAACAGAAAAAGCATCCAAAAAAGCACCACAAAGTAGCAGATGGACATTTTTTTGCCAAAATGTCCAAACTGCTATTTTCAAAGCCCATTTTAAAGATGGTTTCTATGCAGCTCGTATGCAGTGCATCCAAATCACAAGAGGGCGTGTTGGGAACTTTGAGGTTTTTCTGCTATAATGGAATTCAGCAAAAATATCTGGGGCTAAAAGTTGACATTTTGGTCTAGACCTGTTTCAATCATGACTAAGTTACAAAAAAAAAAAAAAAATACTCTAAATGACCAAATGACCACTGGAAGGATTAAGGCATGACACCCCTTACTCTCCCACCCCCACAATGATGTTAAAGAAATACTACATACCAGTTTCTATGACAGCTTCAGATGTTATGGCCAATGAGAGCAGCAAGCAGGTCCCTGGAGTAGCCTAGTGATTGGTGCAGTGCATCGGTGCAGTGCACTGTAGAGAAGGGGACCCAGGCCCATATCCCACTCTGTTACACTTGTGATGGAAAGTGTGATCCCTGTAAAACCCACCAAAAACCTACTGTACCCACATATAGGTGCCTTCTTCAACCATAAGTGCTATTATAGAACTGTACAGTGGAGGGCAGTAGGATTTGGGTGGGTTTTGGAGAGCTCAGAGGACAGGCCAGGATGAACAGATGGATATAGAAATGTTATCAGAAATTAGGAAGGTTAACAAACTGAGGAACACAATAATAATGGGTGATTTCAATTACCCTGATATTGACTGGATAAATATAACATCAAAGCATGCTAGAGAGGTAAAATTCCTTGACGAAATCAAGGACTGCTTTATGGAGCAGCTGGTATAGGAGCCAAGAAGAGGAGGAAATATTTAGACCTTGTCCTTAGTTGAGTGCATGATCTGGTGCAGGAGGTAATGGTGATGGGGCCACTTGATAACAGTGATCATAATATGATCAAATTTGATATCGGCTTTGGAGTAAATACACACAAGAAATCCAGTATGTTAGCATTTAACTTTCAAAAAGGAGACTATGATAAAATGAGAAGAATGGTGAAAATAAACTTAGAGGAACAGCTGTGAAGGTCAAAAATTTACATCAGGCATGGATGCTGTTTAAAAATACCATCCTGGAAGCCCAGGCCAAATATATTCCATGTATTAAAAAAGGAGGAAGGAAGACCAAACAACAGCCAACATGGTTAAAAAATGAGGTGAAGGAAGCTATTAGAGCTAAAAGAAATCCTTCAGAAAATTAAAGAAGGATCTGACTGAAAATAATAAGAAACAGCATAAGGAATGGCAAGTCAAATGCAAAGTGCTGCTAAGGAAGGCAAAGAAGGATTTTGAAAAAAGATGGCATTGGAGGCAAAAACATAGTAAAATTTATTTTTAGGTATATTCAAAGCAAGAAGCTGACAAAAGAATCAGTTGGACCGCTAAATGACCAAGGGGTAAAAGGGGCAATCAGGGAAGACAAAGCCATAGTAGAGAGATTAAATGAATTCTTTGCTTTGGTCTTCACTGAGGAGGATTTGGGAGAGATACCAGTGCCAGAAAAGGTATTCAAAGCTGTTGAGTCAGAGAAACTTAATTAATTCTCTGTAAACCTGGAGGATGTAATGGGGCAGTTCGACAAACTGAAGAGTAGCTAATAGCCTGGACCGGATGGTGTTCATCCCAGAGTACTGATAGAATTGAAAAATGAACTTGCAGAGCTCTTGTTAGTAATATGTAATTTATCTTTAAAATCAAGCATTGTACCAGAAGATTGGAGGGTGGCCAATGTAATGCAGATGTTTAAAAAAGTTTCCAGAGGTGATCCATGAAATTATAGACCGGTGAGCCTGACATCGGTGCCAAGTCTATTATAAAGAGCAAAATTACAGAGCATATTCAAAAGCATGGATTAATGAGACAAAGCCAACATGGATTTCATGAAGAAAAATCTTGCCTCACCAATCTATTACATTTCTTGGAAGGGGTGAACAAACATGTGGATAAAAGTGAGCCAGTTGATATTGTGCATTTGGATTTTCAAAAGGCATTTGATAAAGTACCTCATGAAAGACTCCAGAGGAAATTGGAGAGTCACGTGATAGGAGGTAGTGTACTATTGTGGATTAAAAAATGGTTAAAAGATAGAAAACAGAGAGTAGGGTTAAATGATCAGTATTCTCAATAGAGAAGAGTAGATAGTGGGGTTCCACAGGTGTCTGTGCTGGGACTGTTGCTTTTTAACCTATTTATCAATGATCTAGAGATGGGAGTAACTAGTGAAGTAATTAAATTTGCTTACGATAGAAAGTTATTCAAAGTTGTTAAATCACGAGAGGATTGTGAAAAATTACAAGAGGACCTTACGAGACTGGAAGACTGGGCATCCAAATGATAGACGACATTTAATGTAAGCAAGTGCAAAGTGATGCATGTGGGAAAGATGAACCCGAACTATAGCTACATGATGCAAGGTTCCACATTAGGTGTCACCAACCAGGAAAGGGATCTAGGTGTCATAGTTGATGATACAGTGAAACCCTCTACTCAGTGTGCGGCGGTGGCTAAGAAAGCAAATAGAATGTTAGGAATTATTAGGAAAGGAACAGAGAACAAAAATGAGGATGTTATAATGCCTTTGTATTGCTCCATGGTGTGAACACACTTCAAATATTGTGTGCAGTTCTGGTCACCGTATCTGAAAAAAGATATAGTGGCATAAGAAAAGGTACAGAGAAAGGTGACGAAAATGATAAAGGGGATGGGACAACGTCCTTATGAGGAAAGGCTAAAGTGGCTAGGGCTCTTCAGCTTTGAGAAGAGACAGCTGAGGAGAGATATGATAGAGGTCTATAAAATAATGAGTGGAATGGAACGGGTAAACGTGAAACGATTGTTTACTTTTTCCAAAACTACTTAGATTAGGGGGCATGTAATGAAGGTACAAAGTAGTAAACTTAAAATGAGAGAAAATGTTTATTCACTCAACGTGTAATTGAACTCTGGAATTCGTTGCCATAGAATTTAGTAAAAGCAGTTAGCTTAGCAGGGTTTAAAAAAAAAAAGGTTTGGATAGCTTCCTAAAAGAAAAGTTCATAAGCCATTATTAAAATGGATTTGGGAAAAATCCTCTGCTTATTTTTAGGACAAGCACCATAAAATGTATTGTACTATTTGGGGATCTTGCCAGGTACTTGTGACCTGGATTGTCCACTGTTGGAATCAGGATGCTGGGCTTGATGGTCCTTCAGTCTGTCCCAGTATGGCAATATTTATGTACTTATGTAAGATAAGGGAGCAAAGGTGAGATGTGTACCTGGGAGCATTTTTATGAAGTGCACAGAAGTGCCCTCTAGGGTGCCCCATTGCTCTTCTGGGATGTCTGATGACCAGTTTGCTAAAAATGTTAGCTTCTCTTACATCCCAGTGGCTTGGTTTTCTACATTTTGCACTTATTCATTTTTTTTTTTGAAAATGGACCAAAAAAGAAAACGTCCAAAGCACAAAATCTTGTTTGAAAATAGTATTTTTGAAAAAAAAAATAGATGTTTTTCTTTTTTGAAAATTACCTTCTTTCCTATTCAGGTTTTGGACATTTTTGGAAAACGTCCAAAGTCAGATTTAGATGTCATATCGAAAATGTTCCTCCACGTAACTTTGTAAGTCTAATTGCTTTGAAAATACATCTCCATGGGACTTAGGCACTACCAGATAGTAAAACATCAACCACCTAATTCCATATATAATGCTCAAAATTTCACACACAATTTAATTGCTTAATCAGCCAATTCGTGCTGATAACATGATGAGATGGAATATCAAGGCACTATCTAAAGTCTGCAATGACCAGTTCCTTGCCAAATCCAAAGGTCACTACTTCATCCTCATCCTCCTCAACCTATCTGCCACTTTTGACACTGTCAATCACAACTTACTTCTCGCCACACTGTCCTCATTTGGGTTCCAGGGTTCTGTCCTCTCCTGGTTCTCCTCTTATCTCTCCCACCGTACCTTCAGAGTACATTCTCATGGTTCTTCCTCCACCCCCATCCCGCTCTCTGTTGGAGTTCCTCAGGGATCTGTCCTTGGACCCCTTCTTTTCTCAATCTACACCTCTTCCCTGGGCTCCCTAATCTCATCTCATGGTTTCCAATATCATTTTTATGCTGATGACACCCAGCGTTATCTCTCCACACTAGACATCACTGCAGAAACCCTGGCCAAAGTATCGGCCTGCTTATCCGACATTGATGCCTGGTTGTCCAACCGCCACTTGAAACTGAACATAGCCAAGATTAAGCTTATTGTCTTCCCTCCCAAACCCACTTCTCCTCTCCTTCCACTCTCTATCTCAGTTTATAACACCCTCATCGTCCCCATCTCATCTGCCCGCAACCTTGGAGTCATCTTCGACTCCTCCCTGTCCTTCTCTGTGCATATCCAGCAGATAGCTAAGACTTGTCGCTTCTTCCTCTATAACATTAGCAAAATTCGCCCTTTCCTCTCTGAGCACACCACCCGAACTCTCATCCACGCTCTCATTACCTCTCGCCTTGACTACTGCAACCTACTCCTCACTGGCCTCCCACTTTGCTTCTATCCCCCCTTCAATCCATTCAGAACTCTGCTGCGCGTCTCATCTTCCGCCTGGACCGATATACTCATATCACCCCTCTCCTCAAGTCACTTCACTGGCTTCCGATCAGGTACCGCATACAGTTTAAGCTTCTTCTATTAACCTACAAATGCACTCGATCTGCAGCCCCTCCCTACCTCTCTACCCTCATCTCCCCTTAAGTTCCCACCCGTAGCCTCCGCTCTCAAGACAAATCCCTCCTTTCAGTACCCTTCTCCTCCACCGCCAACTCCAGGCTCCGCCCTTTCTGCCTCGCCTCACCCCATGCCTGGAATAATCTCCCTGAGCCCATACGCCAGGCCCCCTCACTGCCCATCATCAAAGCCTTGCTCAAAGCCCACCTCTTCAATGTCGCCTTCGGCACCTAACCACCATACCTCTATTCAGGAAATCTAGACTGCCCCAACTTGACATTTCGCCCATTAGATTGTAAGCTCCTTGGAGCAGGGAACCATCCTTTTTTGTTAAACTGTACAGCGCTGCGTAACCCTAGTAGCGCTCTAAAAATGTTAAGTAGTAGTAGTATTTCCAGAACTCAAAGATTGATTTGGCTAGTAGATATGCAGCCTAGCCGTAAGTATCTCTGAAACTTGTTGTGTCAAAACCTTAAAAAACCAAGCAAATAATTATAAACTGGATGCTATACTCAATAGGTGACCCGTGTAAACTTCTCAACATTGGAGTGGTGCGCTCAGAATGATTGGTCCCTGTCAGAACCCTGGCTACTGAGTTTTGAGCTGTTTGTAATGCTTTAATCTGGGTCCTTTGAAGTCCTATATGTGGGTACAGTGGGTTTCTGGTGAGTTTTGGAGGTCTCACAGTTTCTACCACAATAATAGGTAGCGGAAGGTTTGGGCCTGGGTCCACCTGTCTACAGTGCACTGCAATGACCACTAGACTACTCCAGGGACCTGCATGCTTCTCTAATAGACCTGGCTATAACATCTGCAGCTGTCATATAGGCTGGCGAGTACTATTTTTATTCATATTTTTGGGGGTGGGAGGGGGTCGGTGACCACTGGGGGAGTAAGGGGGTCATTCCTAATTCCCTCCAGTGGTCATCTGGTCATTTAGGGCATCTTTTTGTGCCTTATTCATTCTAAAAACAGGTCTAGACCAGGGGCGAATCTGAGGTTCGGCGGTAGGGGGGGCAGGGGCTAGAGTGAGGGGACACATTATAGCCCCCCAAGCCGCCGCCCTCCCTACCGCCGTCAACCCTCCCCCCCTACCGCTGTTAACCCTCCCCTGCCTACCGCCGTCAACCCTTTCCCTGCCTACCGCCGTCACCTACCCCCAAGGTCCGCTTCCTCCTGCCGGTTTTTTAAAATATTACTTCAGCTGGCGGGGGACCCAAACCCCGCCAGCCCAGCCCAGGTCTTCTTTAACTTCTTCATCCTCGTGCTGTGAAAGCTGCATCCTTCCAGTTGGACGGAGTCTGACGTCGCAGCACGTTGGACGTGCAGGACGTCAACGTGCTGCGACGTCAGACTCTGTCCAACTGGAAGGACGCAGCTTTCACAGCACGAGGATGAAGAAGTTAAAGAAGACCTCGGCTGGGCTGGCGTGGGTTGGGGTCTCCCGCCAGCTGAAATAATATTTAAAAAAACCGGCAGGAGGAAGCAGACCTCGGGGGTAGGTGACGACGGTAGGCGGGGAAAGGGTTGACGGCAGTAGGCGGGGGAGGGTTAACGGCGGTAGGGGGGTCCAGAGTGAAATCTGCGGGGGCCCAGGCCCCTGTGGCCTCATGCAGATACGCCCCTGGTCTAGACCAAAGCGTTTAGATTTTCGCCCTGGACATTTTAGTTTTGTTCCATTATGGCTGTAAAACATATAGCAATCACCCTAAGCCCACCCTAATCCCTCACTCAAAATACTCCCAACATGCCCCCTTTTGATTTGGACACATGCAGATGAATTGTATAGATACACATTTGCAAAACAGGTTTCGAAAACACTGATTTGGATGTTTTGAGAAAGTTTTTGTCCAAATACTGCTTTATGACACTTTTAAAACATTTTATTTTTTAAAAATGAGCCTCATAGATGCCTGTTAATGTGATGGCACCTTTGATGCTCATAAGTGGTGTCTACTTCTAGGCACCATAGAGCGGACGATACATATTTTAAAATAAATAAATATTAAACAAAATGACACGCACAGAAAAAAACCTCTAACTTTAAGGCTTCCATTTTACACGGAAGTCTTTTTTTTTTTGGCTTTAGATGTAATACAGGGCTTCTTGCCTTTTCAGATGTAAATGCAATGATTCAAACAGTTGGAACCTAAAAAGTATAACAACGAAATGAATTTAGTTACACTGTCTATGGACTTGATTCTCTCCCATGGAAGTTTGGGCAACTACTAGGCAAATAACAAAATGCCTGGTTTTCTCAACCATCTGAAAGGAGATATTGATCCGATATTCTTTTAGTTTTGAAACACTTCAACACTTATTCAGAAAGGCCTGGAAAAAAAGAAAAGAAAAAGCACACGGATAAAGGAGGCCACTTACAGAGGGGCATAGCTATTATTGAGCAAACCTGACAAAATGTCTAGGGCCACCCAATGGTAGTGGCAGCCTGAAATTGCATACTCCCTTCCTCTTCTCATCCCCCCTCACCCCTGTGCCTGGGTCTGACTTCTCTCCATCTATCTCCCTCCTGCAAATGTTGTAGTAGGTCGTAGCAGAGGCAGTGCTGAAATCTGCTCTCTATGTAGTTGAGCCTTTCCTCTTTATAACCCACCTCTGTGATGCAACTTGCTGTGGGCAGGTCACAGCAGAGCAAAAGCTCTGCTGGACAGAAAGCAGCTTTCAGCCCATTTTTAGGAGTGGAGGGAGGAAGGTAGACAGATGCTGGACCCTTGCAGAGCAGGGGTTGTTGGAGAGATGTCAGACCCATGTGGAAGAAGGGAGTGGGAGAGGGGGAGTGATGCCATACTGAGGTTGAGGGGAGAAAAGGGGGAGTGATGCTTGACTTGGGGGTGGGAGTAGAAGAGAGAGAGAGAGAAAGAAAGAGAAGAAGAGAATAGAAGACCTGGACCAAGAGAAAGAGAGTCTGGACCAGGGAAGAGATGCTGGATCAATGGAGGGAGGGAGATAGAGATGCTAGAGCACAGAGGATGGGTTCAGGAGGAAGGAAAGAGAGAGAAGGTGGACATGGGGGGGGGATAGAGACATAAGAGATGCTGGATCAATGGAGGGAGGGAGATAGAGATGCTAGAGCACAGAGGGTGGGTTCAGGAGTAGAGAGCTGCACGGCTTCCGTCCCCGCGGGAATCCCGCGGAACCCGCGGGATTCCTGCGGGGACGGAGGCAGTTCCTGCGGGGTTCCCGTGGGGATGGAAGCAGTTCTGCGGGGTTCCCGCGGGGACGGAGGCAGTTCCTGCGGGGTTCCCGCGGGGATGGAACCAGTTCTGTGGGCTTCCCGTGGAAGTGTAAGCTGCACCTGCACCAGCCTCTCATCTACCGAATACCAATTTATTTGAGTGCTGTCTCCTCCTCCTCCTCCTCAAAAGGCGTGGGATGAACACAGAGGATCTCTAATTAGAAAATGGAAGTTATATAAAAGCTAACCTTAAATGGCTGCATGTGTGTGGATGTGTCAAGTGACGCTTAGATGGTGACTCTGGCTGTGATGAACTAGAGCTGATACCTGGCAGACTTGTATGGTCTGTGTCTCATACATGGCAATCTGGATTAGGATGGGCTGGAAAGGGCTTAGACAGCAACTTCAGTGGCTGGAACATGAGGACAGTGCTGGACAGACTTTTACGGTCTGTGTCCCACAAATGAGAACATGAATAGGCTGGAGTGGGCTTCGATGGCAACTCCAGCAGTTGGAACATAAGGATGGGGCCAGATAGACTCCTGTGGTCTTTGTTCTAGAAACACGAAAGAAAGACCATAATCAAGTATATAATATCACACTCGTTGATTTAATGATGAATTGATCATGAGTGTGACTATTGGGCAGAGTGGATGGACCGTTCAGGTCTATTTGCTGTCACTTACTATGTTACTATTAATCCTCTTTGCTCCCAGGCTGGTGCACAGACCTCAGCTCTGACACAGGCGCGAGAATCAGATGTCACCTGACCTACTGGCGCGTGCATGTGGCGGCCTCTCAGCACACAATCCCAGTGAATCAGAGGCAAATCTTACATGTGCGCACCAGAGTGTTCCAAGTTCCAACTTCCGGTCCGTCCTTGCCTGAAGTGCTGTGGCTCAAATCCAGAAAGCGAGCTGACTGGAACTTTCTTTTATGTACTATTAAATTCTTACGGGGATGGGTGGGGATGGGTTAAATTCTTGCGGGGACGGGTGGGGACGGGTTGGGATGGTTTAAATTTTTGCGGGGATGGGTGGGGACGGGTAAGATTCCAGCGGGGATGGGTGGGGACGGGTAAGATTCCAGCAGGGACGGGCGGGGATGGGTAGGATTTCTGTCCCCGTGCAACTCTCTATTCAGGAGGAAGGGAAGAGAGAGAAGGTGGACATGGGGGGGCAGAGACATAATAGATGCTAGCTCTGGAGAAAGCATAGGGACAGGGACACAGAGGGGAGAAGCTGGCTGGACAGGCTGGATAGAAGTACACAAGAAAGAGGGATGGTGGACATTGAGAAGAAATGTCAAAAGGACAGGAGAACCTGAAGAGAGTTAAGGAAAAAAACCCCAACAACAACAAAAGCAAAAGAGAGGCACTAGGACAGGGTTGTCCAACGTCGGTCCTCGAGGCTTCAATCCAGTTGGGGTCTCAGGATTTTCCCGATGAATATGCATGAGATCTATTTGCATGTACTGCATTGTATGCAAATAGATCTCATGCATATTCATTGGGGAAATCCTGAAAACCTGACCTGGTGAGTACTGAGGTTGGACACACCTGCACAAGGAGAAAAGCAATGCTCAGACAACAAAGGTAGTAATTGTAGCATGTGAACTCTGGGAAATGTACATCTTCCTTCTCTCCCCCCCCCCCCCCCACCACTTGTGGGAGCAATGGTGTTATAGGAGGCCTATCTCAATTTTTCTGCCCAGAGCCCAATCTGTCCTAACTACACCACTGCACTTACATTCTCTATTATGATGCTTGTTTCCTTATCTTTTCCTATTTACAAAGGGGTTTTTCACCCACCAAGATACAGAATACAGCATGTATTCACTTCTACTATTACTTACAGACAGCACAGGGATTCTGATCATCGGCCTGTAACTGAGCTGTATACATATATTGAAGAGCTTGCAGTCTGTTCAAGACAGACAAACAGGACAAATAAGAGATTAGGAAGTTTATTTATGAGGGGAATTCTTAAAATAACCTGGGTATGAACAGAGGAATAAAGGGTTAAGATGTAAAGTGGCTTCAAAAAGGTGGATTTGAATAGAACTTGAGAGGGAGCATGACATATCGACTCAGGCAGTGTATTCCAGGTGTACGGAGCAACGAGATGGAAGGAATAGCATCTGAAGTTGGTGGTTTTATTGTCACAGTTAGCATATAAACTTTCTATGGCAGGTTTTCAGACTTACATTTATGCTGATGATATAATGGTAATAATTCTTTTTATTAACTCTTTATCAGAAATTGCTTTACAGACAGAACATGAGATTGGCATCCTTAATGACTGGGCTTCAGTTTTTAGGCTAAGATTAAGTAATGAAAAAACAAAGTTCTTAGTTCTAGGAAACTCCTTCAAGCCTTTCAGAGAAACACTTTTTGTTATTAATAACGCTACATTTCAGTTGGAGAAACAATTAAAGATTTGGGAAGTTGTTTTTGATAAATTTCTAACTTTTGGTCCACATGTAAATCTGGTGATAAGGATGTTAAACCATGAAAAAGTTAAGAAGGATAAGGTCATATTTTAATTTTAATGCTTTTAGATTAATAGCACAATCTTTTATCACAAATGGATTACTGCAATACTATAGGCTTGTCTGAAGGCGTGTTAAAAAAATTACAGACTTTTCAAAACACAGCAGCTCGACTTATTTGTAGATCATCCAAATTTGAATCAGTTGGTATTACGTCTTGTTAAGGCTCAAATTATTTTTAAATTATGTTTTATGACCTTTCTTCTTTTGTATGGATCTGCTCCAGAATATTTGTCAGATCTTGTAAATCTTACACAAAAGAATAGGGTCTTGTCTGATAGGCTTCCATTGTTATTGCAGTATCCTAGTCCCAGAGGAGTAATTTATAGAACTACAATGCATTAATGGTTGTTTTTCTTTTCAGTCAGTTAAATGGTGGAATACTCTTCCTTTGAAAATTAGAACAGTTACTCAACATAATGTATTGCATAATGAGTAGTGGTTTGTTGTCTGGCTGAATTTGTATTGTAACTCTCTGGGAATGCCCAGCTTTTTTCTTATTGTAAACCTCATGGAGGTCATGTGGGACTTTGTGAGATATAAGAGTTCTATTATATTGTATTGTAAGGGTACAGGTAAGAGTGACTTACCTGATGAGTGGAGTTCCTGAGGAGTGGTGTAGGGAGAGAGAAGCAACATTACTGCTGATTACTGCATTCTACAGTGGCCCCTGTACATTGAATATAGCATGTCTGATGTGTTCATGAGTTATCTCTCGATTGCTAGGTACAACTACTTGATTGTGATATGCTGAATGAAGTGGTGGACAGGACTGTAAGGAATAACATGATGGAAAAGGTAAAGAAGTTGCTCAGCCTGTAATGTTTTGAAGACAAGTACGGCAATTTTAAATATGATATCTTGAGTGATTAGGAGTCAATCAGAATGCTGGGAAAGTTTTTGATTGACTGTAGCAATCTCATGGGAGGTACATGTATGTAATGGGATAAGTATTTGAATGTCATCAAAATAGACGTATGCACTAAGTCCTAATGATTGAACCAGAAGGACAGGAATACATTGAATAGTGTGGGGGACAAGACCTAACCCTGTGGAACACCACAGTCTGGCCTGAATGAAGTGGAAAGATGATTATCATGAAATTCTGTATACTGACGATTATCTAGATATGATGCAAACCATTTTAGAACTGTTCCTGAGAATGCCTTTGTATTGCTTCATGGTACAACTGCATCTCGAATACTGTGTGCCATTCTGGTCATCATATCTCAGAAAAGATAAAGTGGAATTAGAAAAGGTACAGAGAAGAGCGATGAAAATGATAAAGGGGATGGGACGACTTCCCTATGAGGAAAGGCTAAAGTGGCTAGGGCTCTTCAGCTTGGAGAAGAGACAGGTGAGGGGAGATATGATATAGGTCTATAAAATACTAAGTGGAGTGGAATAGGTAAATGTGAATCTCTTGTTTAGTCTTTCCAAAAATACTAGGACTAAGGGGCATGCAATGAAGCTACTAAGTAGTAAATTTAAAACAAATCAGAGAAAATATTTCTTCACTGAATGCAAAATTAAACTCTGAAATTTGTTGCCAGAAAATGTGGTAAAAGCAGTTAGCTTAGCAGGTCTTAAAAAAGGTTTGGAAAATTACCTAAAAGTCCATAAGCCATTATTAAGATGGATTTAGGAAAATCCACTGCATATTTCTAGTATAAGCAGCATAAAATCTGTTTTACTGTTTTGGGATCTTGCCAGGTACTTCTGACCTGGATTAGCCACTGTTGGAAACAACATACTGGGTTTGATGGACCTTCGGTCTGTCCCAGTTTGGCAACGCTTATGTTCTTACGTTCTTATCAATGTGGGTTACCATTAAGATGTATTACTTTACCACTAACTCATGCTATTTTAGAACATGTCCCATTTTATGCAATGAGACCTAGTTACTAATAACTGGGGTTAACAGTAACCCTTCTTAACAGAAACCCATGTTGATAATTTCCCCCCTTAGTGTGGCATGTTAGTGCTTAATCTGAACAGCTCTTCAACAAGCATAGGACAGAGGTGTTTCTCCTGTGTCTGTAGTAAAAAATAGTGAATCAGCTCCATAAGTGCTACTACTACTACTTATAATTTCTAAAGCGCTACTAGATGTACGCAGCGCTGTACACTTGAACATAAAGAGACCTCCCTGCTCGACAGAGCTTACAATCTAATTAGGACAGACAGAACAAACAAGAGATAAGAGAATATTAAAGTTAGGATGATAAAATAAGGGTTCTGAACAAAGTGAATAAGGGTTAGGCGTTAAAAGCAGCATCAAAAAGGTGGGCTTTTAGCTTAGATTTGAAGACGGCCAGAGATGGAGCTTGACGTACCGGCTCAGGAAGTCTATTCCAGGCATATGGTGCAGCAAGATAAAAGGAACGGAGTCTGGAGCTAGCAGTGGAGGAGAAGGGTGCAGAAGGAGGAGAAGTGAGGTTAGAAGCAAGCTTTTTCTATACACCTTTGCTTGCAAAAGCTGCATTACATGATGCTTTGTACTATGGCACTGTTTGCCCTCTAATTTTCATTTTAATACCCTACTGAGTACTATGGAGACAGGGTAAACAATCATTTCAAAAAGTATGCAAGTGAAGCGGTATGGAACTTGACCTGTGGGGAGATGTTCTTGGCTTTTTGCCTTTATTCAAGTCCTGATGTCAGTTTCCAGGTGGTTTCCTATAGAGGACAGATATCATCATCCCTGTGACTTTGCATGCTCAAAAATGTCTAATCAGGCTCTTGCATTGGGAAATGAAGCAGCTGATATACTCCACAGCTGAAAGGAGGGCAGGCCCTAAGTGCTTCATTAGAGGTTCATTATTACTCCAATCACAGCTATGTAGTCTCTCATGCTGCTTTTTCTCTAGTTCTGAATAATAATGCTTTTATTCACTGGCCTTCCCAAATAGCTATTCATGACAATCTTCTTTCTGGCCTCAAATTGGGAGAATCCAAGTTTGATCTGCCTTTACCTATATGTACTATATATTTCCTTTCTTACTTTGGTTTTCAACAGTGACAATTGCTTCATGCAGTGTTGATATATGTTACTAATTTAGCCTCATGCTCCCAAACCTCCCATTCTTCACATGTTCAAAATGCTGCAGTTTTGTTTGACACGAACAAGAAATTGAGTCATCAATATAGTCTTAGCTTTGATCATTTACCAAGTGAAAATATACAACGCGTGATCCAGTCATGTTCCGAGTACCACATGGCTGATCTATATAGCATACTAATATTCAGCTATGAACATGCCATCCTTGGGGGAAAAAAACCATAATCCACAATTTTTGCTTCAGAGAACTAAACTTTATATAGCCACAGTTTATGCCTTAAATCTTTTTCATTGATAACTCTTGCATACTATTTTCACTAGAGGCAAAAGTGGCACTGATGGAGCCCATTAGTTCTTTTATATAATAAAAGGAAGCATCCTTCATTATCGTACAACATACAATTTAAGGATTCAGGTGCTAAGAGCAGAGGACCCATAATTATAGTTTTTTTCTCACAGGCAAAACAATAGGAGAACATCTTTACTGAAAAGAACCCTTAGATATTTTAGTGTTCGAATCACTTGCCTATTTCATGTTCTTATGACAAAGGAAAGAGGACATATTTTATGCTATTAGGATGACGTCTGTGCATTACAGCTCCGATACCTATACTTTCTAGTAGTAATAAAACATCTAAGAGTTCTCTCTTAAAAGCAATTTTAAAAATAGAATTGTTGTCAGCACAGCAACAGTGAATGGCATGCTCTTAGATCACTCTTTCCTATCAGCAAAGTTTTATACATCTTGCAAGAACATTTTTGAAGAGCTAAATTCTTTTAAAGGATGTCTCTTATACTAAGCCAATGGTATTGCTCATTGCTAACAGACCTGATGAAATGATATCAGTAATTAGGCACCTGGTCTTCCAATTTCAGGAGCTGCATAAATACTGTTATCTAGGTGTAGCATATCTTAGCATTTGAGGGGTGTTTTGAGGTTTGGCAAATGAAATAATGTACATAGGACCAAATTTTATATATGGCGCTGAAAAATCAGCACCCCAGAAAATGAGCACTAAGCACTGTTCTATAGCGCTGAGTTGGTTGCTGTTTATAGAATAGTGCTAACTTTTAGGTACGAGCATTTACACCAACTGAAACCTGGTGTTATGCCTAAATTAGGCCCAGATTTGCCATGTAACACTACAGAAATTCTTGGATGCCCATGCCCCTCCCATGGCCACACCTCTTTTCAGATCCACAAATTTGAGCACCATATATAGAATCTAGGAGTCATTGAACTTCCAATTTTATGTGCTTTATTTTCAATGAGGAAAGAAAAGCCCACTCACACAGTAAAAGCTGGTGCAAATTGGATCTGTGGAAAAGTTCAAAGTGGACATATGTACATCCTTTCATACTGGAACTTGGAACAAGAGCTACAGTTAAAATGTATCTATGGACTTTATACTAAAGTACAGAGTACATAAATTCATAAGTAATGCCACACTGGGAAAGACCAAGGGTCCATCGAGCCCAGCATCCTGTCCATGACAGCGGCCAATCCAGGCCAAGGGCACCTGGCAAGCTTAGTTTGAAAATTTTCCTCAACAGAAGCATGTTTTTTTTCACTCATTCTTAGACATGGAGGGGCATTTTTGAAAGGGACGTCCAAGTTGCGATTTGGACGTCCTTGAAAAATGGCGAAATCCAGGGGTGTGGCATTACTTATGAATTTATGTACTCTGTACTTTAGTATAAAGTCCATAGATACATTTTAACTGTAGCTCTTGTTCCAAGTTCCAGTATGAAAGGATGTACATATGTCCACTTTGAACTTTTCCACAGATCCAATTTGCACCAGCTTTTACTGTGTGAGTGGGCTTTCCTACACAGTTCTCAGCATTCATGTGTCTCTCTCCTTCCTTTCCTGCATCTCCTTATCTGTCTCTCCTTCCCTCCCTTTCCTAGCAGACTGATCTTTCACCTACCATGTGGTTGCCCCAGACAGTACCTTCTGGGGGGGGGGGGGGGGTGGCAACAAAGCGCAGCTGCTATTAAAACAAAACAATAGATTTTGACAGCCACACAAACTCAAACAATCATCAGCATGTATTTTTTTAAATGTTTTCCAAATGCAAACAAAGCAAAAATACATATACAGAACAGTTAAATCACAAAGAAAAGTAAAAAATATTTACAAAGCAATCATTTAAGGTAATCAATCTACAGCACTACTATTTTCAGAACCAAATAATAACAAGGAGAGAAATTTCAAAAACAAGGCAAAAATATACCGCATGTTAGCCATAAGGAAAGAAATACATACTATATAGACCCATATGTACCCCATTAGAAGAATCAACCCTAGATAAACTCTTGGTACACAAGAAGATAGTCAAATGCAAAGGTTCCCAAAAGACACACTTAGAATGTACTTTTACATAGAGGAAGAATGGGCAATTTTCAAATTGTCCATTTACCCTTGTAAATAGCTTGTAAATAGCTTTTAGAAATTACCATCACTATGTATATATTTACAAAACAAAGTTTAAGATTAGACAGTATGATGTTCAAACATGTGTTTTTATAGCACCGAACAGGGAGGGATGGTACTGAGATGCATATGTTTGTTGAATCTCATTATCAATATTCTTTCCCATTTCCCCCCCAAAGCATTTTTTCCTAATTGATTCCCATTCCACACTTTCTGTTTGAGTATTACAGCTTTTCCACTCAGCTGGGCTGAGGTTCTGGGTATCTCCTTGCCTCTGAGGTGGCTGGACACAGACTTATTGCAGAAGGCAACAATTCTTTGCAAGCAACTGAGCTGTAAGTTGATTTTCTTTGCTATGGTTGCTACATTAAAGAACAGCTGGATTAAGATTTGAGAGTATACTGGTAAAGTTTTTGTTTGGGAACAGTTTAGCTGGCTGTTGAAGCTTTGTGACCTCACCTAGCCTAGAACAGCACAAGTACTATGCTACTGTAGCACTGCCACTGAAGTGAGGGTGATGTCTATTTCAGTCTTCACATATAGCACAGGCAGGGCATAATTTGCAGCAAAAAAAAAATGTGAGGGAAATTGGTGGGTCAGGGGCAAAAGCAACAGAAGAACAGAGTCTGGATTAAAGAGCAGAGTACCTTTCTCTGCTGTGCTCTAGCTCATCCCCTCCCCTTCTTGTAAGCTTCCTAGAAAGAAAGGACTGAAACAATGCATCCCTGTTGCTCTGCAGTCTGCAAAGAAGTGGAGAAACTATGTTTCTCCAGGCTGTTCCTTCAGAAACTAAGCCCTGAGCACAGGTAATTCTAGAGCTGGACCTGCTTGGTGGGAGCCTGTGTTGCCCACCCATATTGATGGTCTTGTGGACAGTAGTAAATTTGGTTTAAATCACAATTGATGATACTTATCCATTCAGTGATACCTGGGTAATAGGCAGAGATTAGTTTCATATTTAGAATTGCAGATAAACCACTCATCTCTAATCTTGACAATTATACTGTTTTTCTGTCCTTCTATAAACTGTGCTCCGAGTTGGGTGCCATTTATAGAATAGTGCATACCTCCAGGATCCGAGCATTTACACCAACTGAAAGCTGGTGTAAATCCTGACATGTAAATTAGGTGTGGACCCCTCAATTTCCATAATACTACGCTCGTCTTTACTGGACGCTCACCCATGCCCCCTTTTCAGTTGCAAGCTAAAAGATTTATGTGCGCATTTTTATAGAATAGCATTTTGTAAGATGCGCATGTAAATCTAAAATTTTGCCAATTGATGTCAATAATTGGTTGGTAGTGCCCAATTATTAGCACTAATTGGTTCATTAACTAATTAAATTGCATACGTAAATTGGGTGCATGCTCAAAACTTGTAACAAATTTGAGCACCATATGTAAAATCTGGCCTTGATGTACAGTATTCTCGTGATGGAATTATAGAATTCAATGATAAGTAGATAACTATTATTATTAAAAAGAGCTCTTTCATTATAGCTCTACTTAAAGTACAGTATCCATAAATCACAAATCATATTTCTTATTCCTTTTTCTCCATCTTAGTTCTATTTTCTCATTCCTTTTCACTGTTCAAATTGCTCTAATTTTTCGTTGTCTCTTCCAACTCCTTTCTTTTATCACTTTATTCGTTCTTTATCCCACTATATCCATATGCCTATCCTTGCCTGTTTTGCTGCCTCACATTTAATCCTCCTCTGCTACCATCTTTTCTTCTGTTTTTCTACTTGTCTCCCCACATTTTTCATGTCTCTCTGTTTCCCCTTTGACCCTAATCCCTGTTTTAGGGGCCCTTTTACTAAGCCGCATATCTATGCGCGTCCAACGTGTGCCAGAATGGAGTTACCACTCGACTACCACGTGGCTCTTGCGGTAATTTCATTTTTGACGTGTGCCCGATATGCGCGTCTGAAAAATATGTTTTATTTTCTGGCGCGCGTAATGGACACGTGCCCAAGTGGCATTCGGTGCGTGTAGGTCATTACTGCCCAGTTACCGCGTGAGTTTTTACCGCCAGGTCAATGGCTGGCGCTAAGGTCTCAGACCCAAAATGGATCCGCAGCAATTTTCATTTTGCCGCACATCCATTTTCGGCAAAGATTTAAAAAAGGCCTTTTTTACAGGCGCGCTTAAAAACGGATCGGCGCATGCCCAAAACCCTTGCCTACACTACTGCAAGCCATTTTTCAGCGCCTTTGTAAAAGGACTCCTTAGTTGACTAAATATTAGCAACATGGCACTGACAGCCCCATACTGCTTTTGCACATGTGACTTGACTCCTTAGCATTGTGAACACTAGACAGGGCAGCTAGTGTAAGCAGCTGAAATTGCACAACTCATTCATGTGGCACAGACTGCAATGGTGGGAGTAAGGAAATGGAGTGATACTGGCACAGCTCCCTTCTGGCATATCATCCTTCCCTGTAGTATTACTCTATTGCTTTACAGCCGACAGAGAAAGATAGAATGCTTGGAAAGGTTTCACTAGAGCCAGAGCTATCTCTTAACTGTATAGACAGCAAAGGCTACATCTGTAAGCTGGCAACACTTCATTATGTAAAGCAGGGCTTCTCAAATATATCAATATGACACCACAATTAATTGAGCTTTCAAGATATCCTCAGTGAATATGCATGAGATAAATATGTATATATTGGAGACCCAGTATATGCAGCTTTGTCAGATGTATAGTCATTGTAGATGCCCAAAGCCCGGAGCAGAAAAGGACTAGGGAGAGTGAAAGTGTTTTTCTACACACGTTTTATGTTGGTTCACATGGAGGGGCAAAATGGAAAGATCGTCCAAGTACGAATTAGGGCGTTCTTACGATAACGTCCAAAAATAGACCTGTATAATGGAAAAATAGTGTGGGCGTTTTTCGACAATCGATTATCCCTGTAAGAAAACAATCAAATGACGAGCGCATAAGCGTGACTAAATTGGGCGCCCTAACACGGTCGACTATTGCAGGTGCAAACGACCAAATCACGTGGTGTGTAAAATAATGTACATAGGTGTATCGCAAGTACAGTACATGTTGTTCAGGCCATCCAGGTACGGAAATATATGACGAACGCATATATGTGTCAACTACAGACATATCATGCTGCTCCACCCATACATTCATCATATGTGCCCATCTAAATGTGCGGATCTGCATGCACTGTACACCTACTGAACATGCAGTAAATGTATATTGTGTATATGTGAAAAGGGTCGGGTGGGGTGCGTCATACTCATCTATAGAAGGCACGTTTCACACTCCTGCAGGCATGTGCACGTCAAAGACGTCTATGCTTACGAGGGCGTCCACGTGCTGATAGGGGCCATATATGGAATGGTCATCCATATATGGAGCTGTGCGTGAAACGACGTCCCTCACGCAAGGTCGTCTATATAAGGCACTTCTTTTCCAACACGTGGAAAAATGGCACAACGAAGGGAACCCAACTTCGGGCAGGAGGAGAGCCTGATGCTGGTGCGGCTGTGTGTAAGGCACCGGCACAGGCTCTTCATTCAGCACCATCACCTGCCCCCCAGGCTGCAGGCCATGCGAGCCTGGTCCCGCATCCGGGAAAGATTAGAGAGGTAAGGTTATGGCCCAACCCCCCTCCCCTCCTGTACCTACACATATAACAGCTCCGTCATCAATGTTACCAGCAGTAACTGGAGTGTCCATGCAAGGATCATGAGTAATATAGGAACATGCACAATCACCAATAATTTGTATGTTATTGAAACGACCACCATTCCCACATCCCTACAAGAATGTATTTCGTTAGGTTAGGTATGTGACTATTCTATTAGTGTTATGTGACAATTTCGTTAGTTATGTGAAGGCCACATTTTCCAACCCCTCTTTGGAGCCTCTGAATAGTGGAAGCATGAGACCAATGAAACCTATACCATACTTTATAACATGGTCATGATAACACATATAAAGTAGTTTAACAAGCATACATTATAATGTATACAAACGGTACTGTCTGGCCTCATGGCCACCTCTCTGGCATCATCTGCATAGGAACCAACTCGGTGGCTGCTGTGGGTGCTTCACCACCCCACCCCCCAATATCAAATATGTATGGAGGGAGGGGTCATCTCCACTGGGGGTTCCACCCCCCAAAATGGAAAAAAGGTGGCTCCTATGATTCACTACCAATGGAGGTGCCCCCCCCCCCCCCAACACTGTAGACCCTCTCTCTCTGGTATGTGAATAGCAAATGAATGTGTGCAGGGGACAAAAAGGACCAACACCCCTGACCCCTGCTCTCCAAACTTATATCTTACAGACGCTTTGGAGTCCACCGGGACCTCGAGTCCCTGCGGAGGCGGTTCCGCAGGGTGAGGCGGGAGAGGCCCGACGTCATTCGGGCGGTGCGAAGGCACCTCAGGGCTCGCCGTAAGTATTCAAAAACAGGACACCTGTACAGATTACTACATACATTTCATGAATAAAGCAAATGTGTTGTACAATATCACTTCCCATGTGCCTAATAGCCACCTAGTAATACCATATCTGTCCCAGATCAAGGATGCAGGTTGCAGGGGTTCTCCCATGAGCGTGCTTGCAACGTCCGACCATCCCCCCCGAGATGAATGAGATGATATGCCACACTTTACTATTCCCCTTACTGTGGTGGCTGATTAGTGTGTCCTGGTACAGTTGCCTGAGGCCCTACTTTTACTGCATGTTATGGCCTAACTCACATAAAAGAATTGTGCTCAACACCCTTCCCACTGCCCCCCCCCCCCAATAACTCCTACAACAACTGCCCATCAACCCCTCGTTGCATCTCACAATGCAAACATGCTGGTCAGCAATGAATTTGGTATGGCAACATGTCCTGCGTGGTGTGTATCAGAGGAGGGTCCAGGGTTCTGTGTCATGTCATCTGATGCAGCTCATTCCCCATGGGCATAGGCTACGCCTTACCACACCCTGCCCCATCCCCTGCCTCACGCCACCCAGCTACTGCACTATGCAAGCCATGTTGTATGCACTGATCTCAATCACACTCCTTTTACATACACAGGGCTCCACCAGCAGGAAGCCGAGCGGGAAGATGAGGAGGGCCACCACCTCCAGGAGGAGGAGGAGGAGGAGGAGGAGCAGGAGGAGGAGGAGGAGCAGGAAGAGCAGGAGGAGGGGCACATGGAGGAAGAGGAGGAGCAGGAGCCAGGCCAGGAGGCGGGCCACCAGCAAGAAGAGGAGGAGGAGGACTCGGAGGAGGGAGTCCTCATTATAGACCTGCATGAGGACCCCTCCCCACCTGCAGTACCATCGCCTGGCCCACCTCCATCCCCTGGGCCAGCTTCTGTGTCCCCTGGCCCACCTCCATCCCCTGGGCCAGCTTCTGTGTCCCCTGGCCCACCTCCATCCCCTGGGCCAGCTTCTGTGTCCCCTGGCCCACCTCCATCCCCTGGGCCATCATCCATGTCCCCTGGCCCACCTCCAGCCTTTGGGCCAGCGACTGTAGTGCGCCTCCTGCAGCAGCTGGTAGATGGCCAGCAGCAGATTATAGTTGGCCAGCACCAGCTGCTGCAGGAGGTGACAGCCCTACGGCAGGGCAATGAGCAGCTCCAGGGCCCACTAAGGGTACTGCTGGGGCTGCTCATTGCCCTGCTACAGAGGGCCTTACTAAGAGGGCGTGGCCGCCCTTAATTTAAATAGGGGGGCCTGTTGGTGTTGTGTGTGTGGGGGGAGGGAGGGAGGGAATTGTTGGGGTTGTGTGTGTGGGGGGAGGGAAATGTTGGGGGTTCTGTGGGGGGTGGGGGAGGGAATTGTTGGGGTGTGTGGGGAGTTGTGGGGGGGAGGAGGGCATTGTTGGGGTTATTTTGTAGGGGTGGGGGTGGGGATGGGGGGCAAATAAATTTTTGTTATAATATAACTATCAGGGTGTGTGTGTGTGTGTGTTTGTCTCCCTTGTGCATTACATATCACCAAATGGTGCTGTTGAGTTGAGAGGAAGGAGGCAGCAATATGCATAGCATTAAATGTGCTGTGTGAATGAGAAGGTGATGTATGTCTGAGAATGTTGGCCAGACAGAACGCCACCTGTTCATTCCAACCTGCATGGCCCATATGTGCAGGGGGGTTGGGCCGGGGAGGCTGGATGGATATTTGTGTTCATTAATAAAAATGGCCAGCCAGCATCTCTCTCTCCCTTCCTCCCTCCCTCCCCTCCACCATACTGACCCACATTACAGAGTGCCATCAATAAGAGATTAATAGTGTACCACGTGTGATCTGCCAGGTACACACTTCCACATAACTCCAGGTACCACATACACAGTGTTTGCTGTCTGATGGACACATATCTTTACCCACAAGCCACATTGGTGGGGTGGGGGGGGGGGGCCCAAGAAGGACCTACAAACAGCTGGCTCATATTTTCACATTGAATACATCAGCTATGGTATATAATGCTGAGGAGCAAAAGGGAAACAATGGGAAACCCAATAGATGGATGGTTACTTCATCACAGTTGCAATGTAATACTTGTGTTAGGGAAGGGCACAAATAACAATGGTGCTCATTATTTGCAGGTGTGATCACACTTTCTCCAGTAGTGAACCAAGGTGTGTTACATTCAAGTATTCTGGGTTTGTGTCCAACTTTGTCTCTGAAGTGACTTGCCTTAGGTGGGATTTGAACCAGCAACCTTATGATTATAAGGCTGGTGCTCTAACCACTAGGCCACAGCAGCCACCAGGCTTTATCCCACCACCAGTTACTTTGGGTTGGTACCTGTACACACACCCCTTTCCCTCACCACCACGTCATAGGCCTCAGTGGCACTACCTGTAGCCACCTCGATCATTTGTCCAGGCTACCGATTAAAAACAATGTAATGTGCATGTTCCCTACCCTACTACCTATGGAGCAATTTAGGAAGGTGGTCCATAATGTGCTATACACATCCATTGCATTAATCATTCTCCCCTCCCCCGCCTATGGACCTTGAGAATGGGTGGCCACTTCATAAATGGGGACTGGGGTACACCACATAAACAAGGAAGATGGAACCTACCGGAACCAATACGCACCTCCAACCGCTGGACCACACCACTGAGGACCTGCCAACCCCACAGTACAGTGCACAGGAACCTGGTGAAAACAGAGCTACCTAACATCTGACTCCAGACTACATACATACAGTGAATGCACACTCCTTGACTATGAGCACAAAGAGAAGAGGTGGCAGACAAACGAGAGCTTACCATGAACGTCTGTTTCAAGACTGTGTAGTGCGCCTTTTATCTTCTGGAACATTAGCTGCACATCTCCCTGATTGAAATGACCCTTACCGAGGGGTGCTTGATTTGGGGTGAGTGTAGCAAATTCGTGGCCCCCACACACTGCCTGCTACAACCAGGCAGAGAGAATGGGAGAAAGGAAGGGAGCATCAGGCGATGTGGAAGACAGGAAACGGAAGGCGTGTGGCTGAGGGCCAACATTATTCCCCCCCCCCCCCTAAATACACAGGTGTACCCAAGCATGCTAAGTGAGGGTAAAACCCTGTAAATGATTATTACGAACAACCGGCAAGGTCTCAGTGCAGGAAATGGCAGGTAAAATGGCAATGAAGAAAGGGAAGGCAGGTGGAGGACGCCCATACTTATCTACTCATAATCGAAAGCATGTGTTCCTAATCGCTATCTGAGCTGGGCACGCTTAGGAATTATGTGTATAATTGAAAAAGTAGCGCCCAAATCAGAAACGCCTATTCCCCCGTCTCAATGGGCGTTCTTGGCGCCTATATAAACGCCCACTCCGTATTTTCGAAACACCATTGGTACAATGCCACCACGCATGCCGCCGACCCGGAAGGGTAATTTTCTCGAGGCGAGGTGGAGCTCCTGGTACAAGAAATTGTACAGCGGCACCGGAGTCTGTTTGCTCCCACAGGGCAGAGGCTGGCAGCAACAGTAAAGCAGCGGGAATGGGAGGCAGTACGGGACAGCCTGAATGCTGTCTTCCATGCTGGGAGAGACGTGGAGGACTGCAAGAGGAAGTGGCGGAAGCTGAGGAGGGATGTTCGCAGGAAGGCAGGGGCCAATCCCCCACGCAATGACACTGCCATCTTACACCAATGGAGCTGATGGTGTACTCCCTCCTACCCCAGGAGGGCATCCACGGGATTGGCTCCATGGACACCTCGGGCCAGGCTGAGGACTCAGGTAGGTGTTTCATTATGCAGTTGGGGTATCTGTTGTGCTGCAGTACACTTGTGTTATAGAAGTTGGGGTCAGGGGAGGGAGGTGAGGAGTGGGGGGCAGGAGTGAGGGAGGTGGGTGTGGGTGTGGGTGGGGATGGGGGGGGAGTATCTCTGGCTGTCTTTCTGTATATTAACAGGCCACCTTTATGATGCTGTTGTGACCTGGAAACCCCTACTCACTAGCTCTCTACCCTTACTCCCTATCCCTACCGTTGTCATTGGGTTTCCTCTTACTTGTCCTGTGGTGCCCATATTTATAGAATTAATTGTAAGCTCTATTTGAGTAGTGGTAGTGGTCATGTGTGGTATAGGAGCAAGCAGACAGGGTGGGTGCTGTGTGTGTGTGAGAGCACCCCCAATATTGAGGAAAGATCATGTAGCTGTGCAGGGAGGAGTGTTGGTCACTGGGCTTAGCACCCCCAATACTACTTTCCAGTTGGCTCCTATGGTGTGTGTAGGTTACTACTGTGGCAGAACTCTGGGGGCCGTCCTTCCCTACTACTCCCTCCTATTTTCCCATTACCAAACTGTGGCCTAGTTCCTCCTGTGACCTCTGTGCTCTACTGAGTGTGGGCCACATGGCATTCAAACTGAAGAGGAGCCTGTAATGGGGGTCATAAAGCAGTTCTATGCAGTTTAGCAAGTCAGTAGTAACCAAACACATGCTGCAATGTTGTTCAATTTAACAATTATACAACTACAGCTTGTGCACAACGTTGTGAGTGGTGTCCTTCTCTTGGATGCTCACCACCACCTCTACCCAGCTGCCTGCGGGCCTCTCTCTTTCCGTACCCGTGTCAATTCCATTTCTCCTCACCATCTCTTTGCTGGGTCATCAGGTTGGGGGACATACCAATGTATATGAATGCTGAAAGACAAAAGTGGGTTATTTGCACCAACACTATTCCTCACTCTTGTGCTATACAGGTGAAGACTCAGAGGAGGCTGGCCCTAGTGGCCTGCAAGGCCAACGCCCTACACCATCTGTCCAGCCTCAACCTCCACAGCCTGCAGCACCAGCAGTCCAGCCGCCACCACCTGCACCAGCTGTGCATCCTCCGCGTCCACCACCACCTGCACCAGCTGTCCAGCCTCTACCACCACCAGCTGTCCAGCCTCTGCCAGCACCACCACCACCACCTGCACCGGCTGTCCAGCCTCTGCCAGCACCACCACCACCTGCACCGGCTGTCCAGCCTCTGCCAGCACCACCACCACCACCTGCACCGGCTGTCCAGCCTCTGCCACCACCACCACCACCACCACCTGCACCAGCTGTCCAGGCTCTGCCACCACCACCACCACCACCTGCACCAGCAGAGGCCGCACCTCCAGCACCGGAGGACTTTGGTGAGGAGGAGGAGGGCCCAGCTCCCCGCCAGAGGCCATCCGCCCAAAGGAGGCAACTCCTGCGGCTGGCCACGGAACTACTCCGCCACAACGTGCGCTTGGAGGAGTACCGCCAGCAGAAACTGGAGCTGCAGCGCCAAGCACTGGAGGCACAGCAGCGAGCACACCAAGAACTCCTCCAGGCGCAACGTGAAGGCCACCAGGAGGTGCTCCAGCAACTGAGACGGCTGGAGCAGAGCATCCAACACCTGCACCCTCAGGGCACCGCGCCTACTCCAGCCCCCGTGCTGCTGGAGCAGCCCCTGCCATCAACCTCCTCCTCCACTGACCACCAGCAACCACCACCAGCTAAGAGGTGGGCATTGCGCTCCTCAGCCTCTGCACCCACTCCTGCTGCTCCCATTCTGGGTCCTGTGGCCAGACCACTACAACCAAGAAGGTGGCCCGATTTCCACGGTGCAGCCGAAGCCGCAGGCTGCCGTGGGGATAGGGAGGAGGACACTGGGAGCAGCAGCTCCGAAGAGGGGGAAGAGACTTCCCGTGCAGCACCAGCTGCAAAGGAAGGGCGTGGGAGGGGTAGGGGGGGACGGGGGAAGGGAAGGGGAAAATGATGGGACATGCTGTAGGGAGAGGGTTGGTGGGAGGGGGGTGGGTGTGGGAGGGAGGGGGGTGGTGGTGGTGGTGGTGGGGTTGACCAACATATGCACTGTATGTAAATAATATGCTCACTTACATTCACCTAAAACTTGTTTCAATGAGTCTTTGTCTTGCTCTTACACCAAGCTGGTAGGCATTGAGCTCTGCTCTGTGGGCTGGGGGTGGAGGGGGCTCCTCTTCCAGCTCATCTGGGGCCTCTTCTGGTGGTGGCTGTGGCTCCTCTGGGAGAGGCTGTCCTCTGCGCTGGGCCAAATTGTGTAACATACAGCACGCCACAAAGATCTTGGCCACCTTTTCTGGACTGTAGAGCAGCTCTCCTCCAGACCGGTCCAGACAGCGGAAGCGGTTTTTCAATAAACCAAAGGTGCGCTCAATGATCCCCCGGGTGCTGCGATGTTTCCTGTTGTAGGTTTCTTCTGGCCCTGGTTGTGGGTGGATCAGGGGGGTCATAAGCCATGTCCTCTGCGGGTAGCCTCGGTCACCTTTGCAGAAAAGCAGAATGAGATAGATGAGTGTGTATCGCTTGGAGCAGGTACAGGGGGGGCGGGGGGGATTTGGATAGTGGGTTGTGGTGGAGGAAGCCAGGGCGGAGGGTTGCCCAGTGGAGGAGGTCTAGTATGGGTGGTACATGCATGTTGCACTTACCTAGTAGCCATCCACCAGTGAACTCCCCTTGCTCGAACCTGCGGAAGATGCCCGAGTGCTGTAGGATGTAGGCATCGTGGCTGGAGCCGGGGTACCTGGCACACACGTCTAATATCTCCCCCTGGGCATCACATACAACTTGCATGTTCATAGAATGAAATGCCTTCCTATTTCTGTAGGTGGCTTCGTGTGCCCGGGGGGGTCTGAGGGCTATGTGTGTGCAGTCTATCACACCGATGACCGAGGGGAATCTAGCAACAATAGAAGGCGGCCATGTTGTTGTGCAGAGCCTGGGGGGTGGTGGGGAAAGTGATGTAGTGTGAGGTGTGAGTTATGAAGGCATCCAGGAACTGGGTGAGACAGTGTGAAATAGAAGCCTGGGTGAGGCCTGTGTTAGCAGCTAATACGGATTGAAAACTGCCAGTGGCCAGGACAGAGAGAGCGGAAGTGATTTTGAGGTGGGCAGGGATGGGGTTATTCCTACGTGTCTGGGGCTGAAGGAGGGGTTTCAGCTGCTCACACAGCTGACGAATGGTGGCCCTATCAAACCTGAACCTTGTTAGACACTGCTGGTCAGTGAGTTGTAGGAAGGTGGTGCGGGGCCTAAACACTCGGGGCCGTGAATACCTCCTGCGGTGGGTGGCCTCTTCGTGTAGCATGAATGCCACAAGTGCATTAAGTGCATCCATATCCCCACCACCAGTGCAAGTATTAGGACTAGTAGTCAAAAAGCAACACACACAGATCTGTCACTTCCAGCCACCACGCCCCTCTGGCCACTCACTCGCCAAACAGTACAGGCACACAGAGACAAACGGAGGTCAGGGAATACAGTATACACGTGGGAAGAGTGAATGGGGGGGGGGGGGGGGGGGGGGAGGGGAAGGGGCGATAGAGCAAAGGAGTAGGAGTAAGGAACGGTGAAAGGGTAAGACACAAAAAGAGGCAGGGCACACAGACGACCGTCACAGGTACTGAACACGCTCGGCTTTCTCTCTGCAACCACCACTTCAGCTCTTCCACCAACAATATCGCCACTCTCCAACTACACACAATCGCTAATGAGTCTAAAGACGCTTTCCCCCTTGCTCTGGTCGCTTTTATTTCGGGTCCATCATATTACGCCCATCTTCCCGCTCAACCAGAGCCATTTCGCGTATTCGTTATACGTTGTACCCGTCCACGTCGTATCACCGCCCCTAACACGCCCCCGACACGCCTCTTATTTGGGCGTTTTTACGTCCACGTACGAGCGACACGGACGCACTGAAACATTGCTTTCGATTATATGGATTTACTCGTTTTTGTGAGATTAACGTCCATCTCCCGATTTAGGTCGGCTCTTGGGCGTTTTTCTCTTTCGATTATAAGCAGGATAGTAACATAGTAGATGACGGCAAAAAAAGACCTGCACGGTCCATCTAGTCTGCCCAACAAGATAAACACATATGTGGTACTTCTTGTGTATACCTTACCTTGATTTGTGTCTGCCATTTTCAGGACACAGACCGTAGAAGTCTTGCCCAGAACTAGCCCCACCACCCAAACACCAGCCCGCCTCCCAATCTCGGCTAAGCTTCTGAGGATCCATTCCTTCTGCACAGGATTCCTTTATGTTTATCCCACGCATGCTTGAATTCCGCTACCGTTGTCATCTCCACCACCTCCCGCGGGAGGGCATTCCAAGTATCTACCACGCTCTCCGTGAAAAATACTGTACTTCCCATGGTAAGCCCTACCATTAGGCCACCGCCTGAGGCGGGGGCCTCAGGCGGCAGTCTTCTGGGAACAACATATCCCCCCACAACGGCCACGGTCTGGCATCTCCTCCATTCATTCTTCAATCCCCTTCCCCAAGTCTACCTTTGTTTATTAAAAGACGGTGGTGGCAGCGATTCCCATTGTCCCCCCCCCCCCCCCGCTAGCACTGGCCTCTTCTTTCTAATGTGGCTTGCTTCTGACATAACTTCATGTTTCCTCGGAGAGAAGAGGCCGGTGCAGGTGGGGGGTGGCAGACTATGGGAATCGCTGCTGCTGCTGCCGTCTTTTGGAAAACAAAGGTAGGCTTGCGGAAAGGGGTTGAATAAGGAAGGAGGGAGATGCCACGACCAGGGGGGTAGCTATGTTCTTTTGAATTCTTGTCTATCCCCTTTAGATATAATGGGCCTTTATAATGCTGCTCACCATCAGTTAGAGCTGTTTAAAGTCAGCGGAAGAGAAGGAGGAAACCTATTCCTCCCTAAAACCTGGGGCCCAAGTTGAAACCGTAGCTAGTCTCCAGAGGGATAGCCATATCTGTAGACAGATGCAGGAAAAAAGAAACAGGTATGTGCCTGCAGGTAAAGCATAACTGGAAGAGTGTCTATAAAGGCAGACCTGTTCAGTCAGGGTGGGAAGCTCCTAGGATTCATGGGATAGGTTTTGGAGGCCGTATCTTGCTAAAGATGTAAAAAGACTGGAAGCGGTGCAAAGAAAAGCTACGAAAATGGTATGGGATTTGCCTTTCAAACCGTACAAGGAGAGACTTGCCGACCTGAACATGTATTCCCTAGAGGAAAGGAGAAACAGCGGAGACGTGACACAGACGTTCAAATATTTGAAAGGTATTAATCTGCAAACAAACCTTTTCCGGAGACGGGAAGGTGGCAGAACTAGAGGACATGACTTGAGGTTGAAGGGGGGAAAACTCAGGAGTAATGTCAGGAAGTATTTTTTCACGGAAAGGGCGGTAAATACGTGGAATGCCCTCCAGCGGGAAGTGGTGGAGATGAAAACGGTAATGGAATTCAAAAATGTGTGGGATAAACACAAAGGAATCCTGTTTAGAAGGAATGGATCTATGGAATCTTAGCGGAAGTTGGGTGGCAACGCCAGTAATTGGGAAGCAAAACCAGTGCTGGGTAGACTTCTACGGCCTGTGCCCTGAGAAAGGCAAGGACAAATCAAACTTGGGTATACATCAAACATATAAACGGCGAGTGACCGTACTCACTTGCAAATGTGCAGTAGAGACTTCCCTCTCTGCCCCGCCCCCGCGTCAATACGTGATGACGGGGGCGGGACAGAGAGGGAAGTCTCTACTGGCATGCTGCAGACGTCGGAAACGCTCCCCCTCCCCCCCCCCGAGTCGCCGCCGCGCCCCTCCATCTGGCCCGAGCACTGTGAACTTACATCACGCAGCAGCAGGCACATCAGCAAAGCTGCCGTCGGGCTTCCTTCTCTGCTTTTGTCCCATCCTCGCCGACGTTACGTCACACGAGGGCGGGACACAGGCAGAGAAGGAAGCCCGCCCTGACGGCAGCTTTGCTGATGTGCCTGCTGCTGCGTGCTGATGTAAGTTTACAGTGCTGCTCGGGCCGGGTGGAGGGGTGGCAGTGGCGACTCCGGGGGAGGCAGGGCGGCGCCGACCTCGGGGGGGGGGGGGCTCGGAAACCCCCCATTCCAAAAGTAGCCCGTTTTCACGGGCTCAACGGCTAGTATAATATAAAGTATCACATAAAATGTAAAATGAGTTTATCTTGTTGGGCAGACAGGATGGACCGTACAGGTCTTTATCTGCCGTCATTTTCATTTACTATGTATTCTCTGGCCCTATCCTCCAATAGATGAACTGAAAGTGCTGAACCAATCAGAGAAAGCCAGCACAAAGGAGGGGCTCAGGAAGCTAAGGAACAAGACAGGGATTGTTTTTAAAAAAATGTAACCCCCAGGTTCAAATGTAGGTCTCTGCCTCTTGTTTGCTCCACGGAGTGGGAACCAGGTAAACAAGCACATTTAATTTATCAGGACCACAGGCTGGGGCTGGCTGACGCCAGAAAGCCAAACAAACAGTTCAGACTTTTATAACTCCACATTCAATACCTCAGTCGACTTCAAATATACAGTTCTGAACTAGGATTTACTTAATGTCTTTTCAAAGTTATTTGCAATTTCAACAGTAACAAAGGCATTTATCATGTAGCAACCAAAACAGTAACTGTAGCAAAAGTGTTACAATCCTATTTTTCAGCAGTGCAGAACTCCCTTTAATTCTTATGTCCTGCCATTGAGTGTGGCAAGAGTTAGATTGGACACAGTTCTCCTTCATCTGTCTTACTGTAGGGGGCAGATAAGATTATCAGTTCTCTTTAACACAATTAGCAGTTCTAGTTGACAACCCTGATGAAACTCAGAGAAACTGAGTTCAAACAGTGCCTCAATGGGAACCTGAAGGCTGCACCAGGACCCCAGATACTCTTGCAGATGTGATAATTACTTTAATCCTTCAGCCTTTGGATCACTAACAGTGCTGTAACACAGCTCCCTAATACTCAGTGCTAATGACATTTAAAATTTAGGTGCAATGTCAGCACTGAGTATTAGGGAGCTGTTTCGAATTCTATGGGAAAACTGTACCTGGGAATATGCTCAAAAATACATTGTTTTGGTATCCTCATTTGCTCTCCTCACTTTTTGTCTCATATGGAACCCAGACCCTCCACTCCCCCCAAAGACAAAGGGGCCTGGTGGTCCAGTGGACCCTAGACTCCCCAACCCTTCAAAATTAAACTCTGCTGGTCCAGTGGCCCCAGACACCCCACCCTGCAAAGATGTAGGGGTCTGGAGGTCTGGTAGACCCCATGACCCCCCTCACCCTGAAAATAAAACCACGGTGGTCCAGTGGGACCCCTGGCAATGCCTCCCATCTAGTGGACCTCAGACCCCCTTGAAAATAAATAAAACCATGCTGGTCCAGTGGGACCCCAGGCCATGCCCCCATCCTGAAGACTAGCCCTGGTGGCCTCCTCAATCCCCTCATACCTTGAAGAAAGGAGGAGGGATGGAATCCTAGTCCCTTCTCCTGCTGGGCATGCCGTCAAAATGGCAGTTCCCTGCCTGGTGAATCCTGATATGCAATGGGCGGGGCTTAACTACCATATAAGGGATGCACTGGGCAGGGTGCCACCATTTTGATGGCACGCCCAGCAGGAGGAGGGGCTAGGACTCCGTCCCTCCTTCTCCATCAAGGTAGGAGGGGGTTGGGAGGCCGTATGGGGGGCATGGACAGGGGTCCCACTGGACCACCATGGTTTTATTTTCAGGGGGGTCTGGGGTCCACTGGACCACCAGGCCTCTATGTCCTGGGAGTTCTGGGGTTCACTGGACCACCAGGATTTAGTGTTTGGGGGGGGGAGGTCTGGGGTCCACCAAACCACCAGGGTTTAGATTTGACAGGTCAAGGATTCCTCTTCCTCCCCTGCTCAGCACAACCCTAACACCAGTTCTGAGCTGGGATAGGGCTTGCCGCAGCTGGAGCGACCTTCTTTGGTGCACTGCCCGCTGAGCATTGGGGGAGGAATAGGTGATTTGCATACTCCTTGCACTCAGAGCCTGCGAGCTCGTTATTTCACACACTCACCAGTTCTGAGCATTCAACGGTAGCAAATATGGGGGCTAGTTTGGTGCAAATGGTCTCTAGCGCCTGAATTTGCTTCTGAGCATCAGGGCCTAAGGATTTGTGACCAGGGCACCTTGCTGGTATTCACCAAGTAGATCAGACTTCCCTTCTCCTCTCTACGCTCAGGCCCCTACCCTCTAGCAACCCTGACAGGGCAGTGGATCCGACACCTGCACTATTCTGCTTCACACCTGTGGTCTAATAGTTTACTAGTCGATGGGTGAAGAAATGAACCTTACTTCTTTTCTGGAAAACTCGTTGGATGTGGTTACCCATAGGACAACTATGCTGGTCACTTTTGTGTTGGAGCCAGATCGGAATGCAGTTTTAAGACTTTCTTTAAGACGCTTAGACTGTTTATGGGCTCAAAAGTCAGAATTTTTCCTGATCTCACTAAGCCAACACAGGCGCGACGCAGGGCCTTTGTGGAACTGCGCCCCAGAGTTGAGGCTATGGGAGCAAATTTTGTATTACGTTTCCCTTGTATTTGTAATATAATGCTTGAGGGTAAACAATTTCAATTTATGGACCCTAAACAACTTAAAGATTTCTTAGATGCTAGAGTTGAAGTGAATGTAGTACGTCCTCCCATATAGCAGGCTGGAGTCTGAATAAAGAGGTAGCAACTGTATATTTCTTTATATTTCCTTGTTATTGATATGTTTAATCTTGGAATCACTTTTCTTTAATTGTGGACGGAAGAGTTGTTTTTCTCCTTTCCTTTAAAACTTTTCCTATTTTTGTTAAATCAAATGCTGATTGCTTAATCACATTGTTTTGTGAGATATTATAAAATACTAATAAAGAAATGAATTTAAAAAAATAGTTTACTAGTCTGGGTGACCAGCAATAGGCTCTGCAGTTTTGTGCTCTACATGGAAAACGCTTGGCTTGAAGACTCTCTCTAAGGAGATGTCAATTTTTCCCTTATACAGCAGACTGGTCCTGCCAGCTGCATCCCAGGATGCATCGTGGAGGGCCTAGAACTGCCAATTTGTGGATGACAGCGCCAGAGGCATGAATGAGTGGGTATCACTCCTGTTCTTCAATTAAGAGGGTACGGGGGGGAGGGGTTGCAAAAGGGGACAGGGTGGATGGATGTCACTATACACCAGAGAGAGTGATTTTTTTACAGTCGGCGGTGGTTGGGCTGGGGCAAGGGAGAGGACAACCAAATCACCATGGACTTTTTAAATTCAGGTCAGGTGGGTGGGGATGCCACTATACACCTGGGCAATATTTTTTAAACTGGAAGGGGGGGGGGGGTCAGTCATAATATCGTAGGGAGGGGAGTATGACTTGGGAAATTTTTTTTTAATATTGGGGTGGGGTGGGAAGGAACCGTATCTCCCTCCTCCCTTTTCTCTCCAAATTACTTGAGCGTGCTGTTCACCTCCGCTGCTTTGATTTTCTCTCCTCACATGCTATTCTTGACCCATTACAATCTGGTTTTCGCCCTCTCCACTCAACCGAAACTGCGCTTACTAAAGTCTCCAATGACCTATTACTGGCTAAATCCAGACGTCAATATTCCATCCTCATTCTTCTTTATCTTTCCGCTGCTTTTCACACTGTCGATCACAGCATACTTCTCGATACCCTGTCCTCACTTGGATTCCAGGGCTCTGTCCTTTCCTGGTTCTCTTCCTACCTCTCCCTCCGCACCTTTAGTGTTCACTCTGGTGGATCCTCTTCTACTTCTATCCCTCTGCCTGTCGGCGTACCTCAGGGTTCTGTTCTTGGTCCCCTCCTCTTTCTATCTACACTTCTTCCCTTGGTTCATTAATCTCATCCCATGGCTTTTTCTACCATCTCTATGCTGATGACTCCCAAATCTACCTTTCGACCCTGATATCTCACCTTGCATCCAAACCAAAGTTTCAGCGTGCTTGTCTGACATTGCTGCCTGGATGTCTCAACGCCACCTGAAATTAAATATGACCAAAACCGAGCTTCTCATTTTCCCCCCCCAAACCCACCTCCCCGCTCCCCCCGTTTTCTATTTCTGTTGATGGCTCTCTCATTCTCCCTGTCTCCTCAGCTCGAAACCTTGGGGTCATCTTTGACTCTTCTCTCTCCTTCTCTGCTCATATCCAGCAGACCGCCAAGACCTGTCGTTTCTTTCTTTACAACATCCGTAAAATCCGCCCCTTTCTTTCCGAGCACTCTACCAAAACCCTCATCCACACCCTTGTCACCTCTCGTTTAGACTACTGCAATCTGCTTCTTGCTGGCCTCCCACTTAGTCACCTCTCCCCTCTCCAATCGGTTCAAAACTCTGCTGCCCGTTTTGTCTTCCGCCAGGGTCACTTTACTCATACTACCCCTCTCCTCAAGTCGCTTCACTGGCTCCCTATCCGTTTTCGCATCCTGTTCAAACTTCTTCTACTAACCTATAAATGTACTCACTCTGCTGCTCCCCCGTATCTCTCCACACTCGTCCTTCCCTACGCCCCTTCCCGTGCACTCCGCTCCATGGATAAATCCTTCTTATCTGTTCCCTTCTCCACTACTGCCAACTCCAGACTTCGCGCCTTCTGTCTCGCTGCACCCTATGCCTGGAATAAACTTCTTGAGCCCCTACGTATTGCCCCATCCTTGGCCACCTTTAAATCTAGACTGAAAGCCCACCTCTTTAACATTGCTTTTGACTCGTAACCACTTGTAGCCACTCGCCTCCACCTACCCTCCTCTCCTCCTTCCTGTACACATTAATTTTGCTTACTTTATTTTTGTCTATTAGATTGTAAGCTCTTTGAGCAGGGACTGTCTTTCTTCTATGTTTGTGCAGCGCTGCGTACACCTTGTAGCGCTATAGAAATTCTAAATAGTAGTAGTAGTATCGGGATGGGGGGTACCAGTCATTTTGGGAATGAGAGGGTGCTGGAGGGACATTTATTTTTGAATTTTGGTGGGACAGAGGGGAGAGAAACGGGGATGATGCTGACTTCAGGGGCTCTATGCCATCATCAGACCTGAAGGTAGGTTGCTGGTGTTGAACCCCCATGGTAGACATCAGTGCTCGGCCGTAAATACTGTGGGTTTAGCTGATCTTTAGAATGCATTTTAATATGCTGTGCACCGATGTCTACCGTGGAAGTAAATCTCACTGCAGAACCCCTTTTAACATGCAGTGGCCATTAACGAGCAGATATCAGCCATATCTCCCTCGGTAGTGTAGTACTTTAGCTGGCTGTTGTACTGCTTCATGGGAAGCTAAAAGCATTCCTCCGGCTTACACTAAGCCCTTTAAAACCCTTGATCAGGAAAAATAATTAACAAATAAATTTTAGCCTCATAATCCCACTAGGGGATGGGGAGAGTAGAACAAGAGCAATTTTTAAGCTGGTTGACTCAAGCTGATCTGCAGAAATCCATACTTCTACATAAAACATGAGTATCTGCAGGCCACATTTTAGACAGAATGTAGAAATCAGAATTGATATGTCCAGGTTTGCAGGTGTACAATTCCAATAGTATTTTAGAACAAGATCAGCTAACTCAGTGACCCCTTTACTAAGCTGCGCTGAAAAATGACCTGCAGTAGTGTTGACGCGTGTTTTGGGTGCGCGCCGAATCACTTCTCAGTGCACCTGTAAAAAAATGCCTTTTTAAAATTTTTCCGAAAATGGACATGCGGCAAAATGAAAATTGTTGCGCGTCCATTTGGGTCTGAGACCTTACCAACAGACACTGACCTAGCGGTAAAGTCTCATGCAGTAACCGGGAGGTAATGACCCATGTGCGTGTTTTGGGTGGGCGCAGAATCACTTCTCAGTACACCTGTAAAAAATGCTTTTTAAAATTTTTTCCGAAAATGGACGTGCGGCAAAATGAAAATTGCTGCGCATCCATTTTGGGTCTGAGACCTTACCACAAGCCATTGACCTAGCGGTAAAGTCTCACGCGGTAACCGGGAGGTAATGACCCACTGCGTCAAATGCCACTTGGCACGCGCCCAATACGCGCGTCCGAAAATACAAATTATTTTTCAGACGCACGCCAAAAATGAAATTGCTGTAAGAGCCACATGGTAGCTGGGCAGTAACTCCATTTTGGCGCGCATTGGGCATGCGTAGACGCTTACATGGCTTAGTAAAAGCCTGCTCTAACGTACATGCAGAAATACATATGTCTTCTGGCACATGCAGTGGGAGAGTATCCATTTCACAAATACAAATGTGGAAAAGATAAATGCAGTGAACACAGCTACTTACATGTGTATGTGGACAGCACATGTGTAAGTTGTAAAATACCAATTTACATGTGAGTAAGAACACATACATGAATATGTCAACATTTTGCAAACCTACATGTATGAATGCTGCTAATTGGATACAGAGGCTGCAATCGACATATTTGGGGGAGGGGGATTTATCAGCTTAGGCTATTGTTAAGATGTTATTTACTGTTAACCCCAGTTATTAGGGCCCTGTTTATTAAGCCATGCTGTAGGTGTTTTTAGCTCATAAGTACATAAGTATTGCCATATGGGAAAGACCAAAGGTTCATCGAGCCCAGCATCCTGTTTCCAACAGTGGCCAATCCAGGTCACAAATACCCGGCAAGATCCCAAAAATGTACAACACATTTTATACTGCTTATCCCAGAAATAGTGGATTTTCCCAAAGTCCATTTAATAACGGTCTATGGACTTTTCCTTTAGGAAGCCGTCCAAACCTTTTTTAAACTCCACTAAGCTAACCGCCTTTACCACATTCTCTGGCAACAAATTCCAGAGTTTAATTACACGTTGAGTGAAGAAAACGTTTCTCCGATTCATTTTAAATTTACTACATTGTAGATTCATCGCATGCCCCCTAGTCCTAGTATTTAAGGAAAGCGTGAAAAGACGCTTCACATCCACCTGTTCCACTCCACTCATTATTTTATAGACCTCTATATCTCCCCTCAGCCGCCTTTTCTCCAAGCTGAAGAGCCCTAGCCGCTTTTGCCTTTCCTCATAAGGAAGTCATCCCATCCCCTTTATCATTTTCGTCGCCCTTCTCTGCACCTTTTCTAATTCCACTATATCTTTTTGAGATGTGGCAACCATAATTTGCACTGGCTGCCACTTAAAGAACGTATCACATATCACGTTCAAGATCTGCATATTAGTTCATAAAATCACTCACGGAGATGCCCCGGCCTACATGTCAGACCTTGTTGACTTACCACCCAGGAATGCTAAAAGATCAGCTCACACATTCCTTAATCTACACTTCCCCAGCTTTAAAGGACTGAAATATAGACTAACTCATGCGTCCAACTTTTCAAACACGGGCACGCAGTTGTGGAATGCCTTACCACGTAACTTAAAAACAATTTACGAACTAACTAACTTTTGCAAATCTCTGAAGACATATCTCTTCAATAAGGCATACCACAACATCGATCAATAATTGTAACTGTAACACATTACCACTTTACCTTCTATTCTAACTGATTTCTATCGATGCCTATTATCCTAACCTCTATGAGGCAGATGCAGCAACCAAACGTAAAAAAATCTAAATCGTTAAAGTCCCTAACGATTTTAAAATAACGAAACATGCACCAAAAAAAAAAGTCACACATGCTGAGATCGGTAGTGAAACGTACAATGTATCAAAGAATCACAATACACATCGTTAATCGGCCCCCAAATCATGCGCAGAGCAGCCAAGCGTTATGTTAGCTGCTCTGCGCATGCCACAAACAGTCAAAACACAGTCAAATCGCAAGCACATGGCTCCCAAATAAAAACAAAAATAAAAAAAAAGGGTCGGGAGGGGGCAAGGGCGCTCATCAGGAGCGTCCTGTACAGACGGCCTTGCCCCCCCCCCTGCTGCTCCCCTTTCCGCCGCTCCCCCCACCCCGAAAAAGCAAAATTCTAGCAGCCCCTGCCCCCTCCCCACTTTCCGCCGCTCACCCCGAAAAAGCAAACTTCTAGAAGCCCCTGCCCCCCTCCCTTCCTCACTACTCTGTCACCTCAGCTCCGCCTCCCGACATCCTCCGTCCGCGCCCCGCCCCTTTTGGGGTCGTCGCCGCCATTCCCCTCCTCCATCGGGCCCCCCTTCCTCTTACCGGGCCCGTGCAGCGCCTCTCTCCTCTGTCCGAAGGCGCTGCACGGGCAAGAAGAACGCTGAATCAGCTGATGCCTGCCTTCGCGATGGGCGTCTTTCTCCTCCTGGGCCCGCCCCTGTCTGACGTCAGTAACCTACGTAGGTTACTGACGTCAGACAGGGGCGGGCCCAGGAGGAGAAAGACGCTCTATCGAAGCTAGGCGAAGGCAGGCATCAGCTGATTCAGCGTTCTTCTTGCCCGTGCAGCGCCTTCGGACAGAGGAGAGAGGCGCTGCACGGGCCCGGTAAGAGGAAGGGGGGCCCGATGGAGGAGGGAATGGCGGCGACGACCCCAAAAGGGGGCGGGGCGCGGACGGAGGATGGGAGGCGGAGCTGAGGTGACAGAGTAGTGAGGAAGGGAGGGGGGCAGGGGCTTCTAGAAGTTTGCTTTTTCGGGGGGGGGGGAGCGGCGGAAAGTGGGGAGCAGCGGGGGGGGGGGGCAAGGCCGTCCGTACAGGACGCTCCTGATGAGCGCCCTTGCCCCCTCCCGATCCTTTTTTTATTTTTATTTTTTTATGTGTTTTCTGAGGTCCTTTGGACCAATCACAGCGCTTTTAGCTCTGCTAATGCGCTGGGATTGGCTCAAAGTTTGTTTATTTTTTCACTTAACACTTTTTCCTGCCACGGAGCTGTCCTAACGAGAGGTCCAGACCTCTCGTTAGTTTTCCTGCCTTTTTCCTGCGTAAAGGCAATCGGAAAAGGTTAGTGCATGTCGTTTCAATGGGGTTTTCACACTAATTGCTCATCTCCATTCCGTTTTCGTTAGCTGCTACTGTCGTCGGAAAATAGGCTTAAGTGCATGGAAAGGATAGGAAATTCTTCCCTGAGGGCTCATTTAACGATGAAAAACATTTAGTGCATCTACCTCTATGTGACTCCAACTGTAACTCTTCACTCTGGAATGGCGAATGCCATAACGGAACATTGTAAGCCACATTGAGCCTCCCAAAAGGTGGGAAAATGTGGATTCAAATGCAACAAATAGATAAATAAATAAATAAATAAATAAATAAATAATTCCACTATATCTTTTTTGAGATGCGACAACCAGGCATCTGCCATCCTCATTTTGAAAGTCTACCACCCTGCAACCTCAATTCATGCACTCTAGATCTACTGCTTCCACACCTTTGAAAAAGATTTGTTTATAATAATATCTTTCAAGGATGTAAATGTATCATATCTGCCCTGTCCCTCCTTTCTCGAGCCTTCAAGTCTCTTCCCATAGCCGAGGGGGTTTCCTCTTCCAACTCAATTGGAACTGGACTACATGGGGTATAGCAGCATACAATGGAGAAGGTCAAAGTACACAACACCAGCAACCCCAAAAAGAAACAGAAAGGGCTCTCAAGAATGGCATAAGGGTGCTTTATTAATGACAAGACACGGGCCGTGTTTCGGCATGAAACAACACCTGCCACAGGGGTCAATTCAGCAAATCAACACTAGTCACATGAACTGCCGCTCAAAATATAGTGATCCGCATTTTTAACAATTCGCTCTGGGGTCAAAAATTCAGAGACTTGATGCAGAGCAAACTGTTTTCATGATGGTTTGCGCCGCATCAAGCCTCTGAATTTTCGATCCCAAAGCGGATTGTTGAAAACACAGATCATTCTATTTTGAGCAACAGTTCATGCGATTAGTGTTTTTTTGCTGAATTGACCCCTGAGGCAGGCGTTGTTTCACGCCGAAACACGGCCCATGCAAGGTCATTAATAAAGCACACTTGTGCCATTCTTGAGCGTTTTTTGGGGGTTGCTACATGGGCTGTAGCCTTCATTCCAAAGTACCTGGGAATTTTCATCTAGTTTAATACACCTCACCAAACTGAGCTAGCTAGTGCAGCGAAAATCTTTGCCAACAGATCTCTCCAGAACCAGACTAATATGCAGTGGCGTAGCCACAGGTGGGCCTGGGTGGGCCGGGGCCCATCCACTTAGGGCTCAGGCCCACCCAACAGCAGCACAAATCTAGTGCTAGCTAGTGGGGATCCCAAGCTCCGCCTGCTGAAGACCTCCCCCTGATGGTGCTGAAAACACTGCTTTCCACTTCAGCAGTCTAAGCTTCCTAAGCTGCCGATACTGGCTTCATCGCATTGGGAGGGGGGGGGGGGGGAATGGAGAACACTTGGTGCCCATCCACTTATTGACTAGGCCCACCCAAAATCTGCTGTCTGGCTACGTCCCTGCTAATATGGATTCCAAATCTGCCTCTGGCCACTAGGTGTCACAGTTAAGCAACAGATAAAAATTCCTTCACCCCCTCCCCCACCACAGGGCAGCATACCTGATTAAGTGTTTTTTAAATCTATTTATTATTCCCCAGGTATGAGAAGAGACCTGAAGCCTGGAGGGAAGGAGGGTCAGGGGAGATATGACACAGACAGAGAAGACTTTAGAAAGCTCTCGTTAAATGGCAAATAAGCGCTCACACTTACATCAGAAATTTTCGAGTTAGAAATTAAAGAAAAGTATTCTGTACCTTACCATATAAAATCTCGGCAATGCGAACAGTAAGTCGGTTGCCTAAGATAGGTGGCCATGAACTTGTGCCCGTTAACTTGATGGACTCTGCGCCGTACGGCACCTTGCCGCTTCCTTGGACGCATTCGTTCCCTGAATACTCGCTCTTCATTTTCTTTGGGTGCTTTCAAATAAAAGGAGAACAGGTGGTCAGCAGGAAAGAAGCTCAAAATACACATTGCTTTGCAAGAAGATCAAGTGCCAGGTTCTTCTAAGGACAACAATAAAAAAAAGCCATCTGATACAACAAAGAGAGCTTAAGGAGTTTATTTGTAAAGCAGGGTCCTTCAGTTCTCTTCCTTTCCATCTGTAAATTCATAAACGATAGGAAACTGTGACCTTAGAGCATTTCTGGAGGCACATGCGAGACACTTAGGCAGTGGCGTAGGAAGGGGGCGGGAGGGGCGGTCCGCCCCGGGTGCACGCGCCTGGGGGGGTGCCGGCCCCGCTGGTTCCCTGCTCCCTCTGCCCCGGAACAGGTTACTTCCTGTTCCGGGGCAGAGAGAGCAGGGAACCAGCGGGGCCGACGCAGCTCCGCGTGACGTGCACTCGGGGCGGATCGGCCCTCCCGCAGGTAACAATGAGGTCCGGGGGGGGGGGGGGGTTGCGCTCCAGGGGGGTGCGCCGCAGAGGGGGGGTCACGCCGTGCTGCACCCGGGGGGGTGCGCAGCGGCGACCCACCCCGGGTGCCATTAGCCCTCGCTACGGCACTGCACTTAGGCAGTAGGTTTTCAGGACTGTGAACATGCATGAGGGAAATTTGCATGTGACAGGCAATTGTATAACTGCCAGTGGCGTAGCTATGGGGGGGGGGGCATGGGCCACCTCAAACTGGCTCCGGGACCCCCAGTTTGGCTGGCAGGGGTCTGTCCCGCGCTGGTCTTACATTGCTGGTGCCCTGTCCTGTTTTCCAGCGCCGTGACGCTCACTTTAATGAAACTGGGCATGCTCGCACATGCTCAGTTTCATTAAAATGAGCATGCATGGCGCTGAAAGCAGAGCAGTGCGCCAGCAATATAAGACCAGTGCAGAACAAACGCTTCAACTGGTGGGGGTTGGGGACCCCCGCTAGCCAAGGTACTTTTCAGCAGTGGCAGAGGGGGAGCAGCAGCGGCGGCGGGGAAGCAGAGGCTGTACCTTCCAGCAGCAGAGGTAGAGGAGTAGCAGCGGCAGGGAGAGAGGCAGAAGCAGTGGGAGGCAGAGGTGGCGGCGGGAGGGCAGCAGCAGGGAGGTGGCCCAAAATGTGCCCCCCCCCCACTTTGGGCTCTGCCCCCCCTCCCGTCGAGGTCTAGCTACGCCCCTGATATATTGTGACTAGAGTTCTGCACACAAATCAGCACGCATAGCTGAATTGTGCATGGAACTTAATTAGGTAAGAAGCCAATCAGCGCTGATAATTGGAAGTTAAGAAGCAATTATCGGCACTAATTGTAATTTACATGCATAGCTCACTAAGCGAATTCTATAAGGCAATACGCATAAATCGGACTGTGCAGCTCTCAAAGTGGCCATGGGAGGGGCGTTCCTACAACATACCCGTTCCGCGCCTAAATTAGTCGTATGCTTTTACACCAGGTTCTATTTGGTGTAAATGGCCGCGACTAAATGTAGTCACAGGAATGGGCGCGATACGTATTTCGTAAACCGCGCCTAACTTTAGGCAAAGTATAGAACAGCGCTAAGCTTGCTTTTTTCAGCATCATATATAGAATTTGGTCCATTACGTATAACCGCAAGGGGACACAGACATGGGCGATGCGTGAGCACAACAGTGGCTTGTCTCCCACATGCTTGTGTAACTTACAGAATACTAATTATATGCACACAACTGTAACGGAATCTGTGCACACAGCTGCTGCTACAGAACTGACATTTATTGCGTACCATCGGGACAGTTAAAACGTGGAGCCCAGTTGTTGAATTGCCCCCTACTGGGTGGGTTCAATAAAAGTATTATAGATTATGTTTTTTTTTTTTTTTTACTTTCTGTTCCAATGTCTCATTAGAAAACATCTGGATTTTTTTTTTACTGCACTGGTTTACCATTAGTACAAGATCTATGAATGTAAACAATAAATTAATGAAAAACAAATTGCCTGTAGGGATTTACACTTCAAGGACCCGCAGTGAAGCTGTTTAGGCCTGATTCAAAGAACAATACGCTCCTGACCTAAACAGCTATGTTACAGGTACCCAAAGTTTGACAAAATTTCAGCCAAACCTAAGGGGTCCTTTTACTAAGCCGCAGTAAAAAGTGGCCTGCGGTAGTGTGCACGCTTATTTTTGGCGCACACTGGGCCATTTTTTACCGTGGCTGGGAAAAAAGGCTCCTTTTTAATGGGGGGAAGTAAATGGCTATGTGCTAAAATTAAAAGTAGCCCATGGCTATTTACATTTTGAGCCCTTACTGCTACCCATTGACCTAGCAGTAAAGGCTCACGTGTTACACGCACGGTACTCATGCAGCGAATGTCAGTGTGGCCATGCTGCCAATTACCGCCAGGCAGGGGCGTAGCCAGACTTCGGCAGGAGGGGGCCAGAGCCTGAGGTGGAGGGGCACATTTTAGCCCCCCCCAGGCGCCACGGACCCCTCCGCCACCCCTCCCCTTTCGACCCCCCCCTTCCCACCACCGCCAACCCTCCCCGAGTCCCCTGCCATCGGCGTTGGGAACCTGTGCTGGCGGGGGGTCCCCAACCCCCACCAGCCGTTCTCCTCAGCCGGTCTCTGGGCCGGCGCGTTGCTGCAGCTGATGTGGAAGCCTAGGATTCTGTTTCTTCTGTGTGAGTCGTCCTGACGTCCTGCACGATTCACACAGAAACAAATGCTAGGCTTCCACATCAGCTGCAGCAACACGCCGGCCTGGAGACCAGCTGAAGAGGACCTCGGCTGGTGGGGGTTGGGGGACCCCCGCCAGCAGAGGTACCTGATGGCAGGGGAGGGTTAGCGGTGGCGGGAGGGGGGGGGTCGAAAGAGTTGGCGGGGGCCAGGCCCCCGTGGCCCCACGTAGCTACGCCCCTGCCGCCAAGAACGACCTCCCCCCACCCCATGATAGAAAAATATTTTCTGCCGCGGGAAACAGCGCTCGCCAGCTTTGAAATTACTGCCAGGTGGGCGTGCTAACTGGGCAGTAGTGTCAATTTGGCAAATGCTACACATGCAGTAACCCTACTGCTGCTTTGAAAAAGGGACCACCTGAGGTGTTAGGCCAAAAAGTAGATCTGACATACCTAATTTTGAGCTTCCTATTCACAGGCTTCACTGTAGCTGAATATATAGCATGATATGTGTTTGTCAGATTTATTGATTTTGCTGGATCAGACACAAATGTATATATAAAAAATATACAGCTGCAAAGACTTATTGGAACAGTATCAGAAAAATTGCTCCGACCATCACCCTCCCATGTAACTAAAACTAGCTCGGTGGATACCTAAGTCCATCAACACATCTCCAAAGAACAAAAATCTGAAGATGGACAGCAATCACAGAGACTGGAGTTAACCAAAGACAGTGAAACTCCACCTATTCTAAGACAATAACTCCGAGACTGAAAAGCCCTTCTACCTATCTAATCTGACAAAAGAAGCCCACTTACTCTCAGACAATGGACCAGCAGATGTCCAGACAGAAAGTCTTATGATGTCCTTAAAACATGTGACCAGTTACCATGCTCCATCTCAAAACTAGATTAAACCAGTTTTCAACTATCCCTGAGTTTTCATTGGATCGAGTACACCCCTCCTGACTTCAGCCTATGGTCCAACAAGAGATTATAAAAAGCCTGGAAAATGCTTTTCTTTCTTCTCTTCTCTCTTGCGCTCAAGGTTGCCCATTGGGCGGTTTTCCGCGACCCGCTGCAGGAAATTTTTGCCCGCCGCGGGTCGCGGTTTTTGGGGCTGGTTTTGGGGTTTTTTCGGTGGTTTTTGTGCGTTTTTTTGGGCTGGTTTGGGCGGGGCTAGTGACATTTTGGGTGGAGCTAGTGACGTTTTGGGAGGGGCCGGTGACGGAGGAGGCGGAGTCGAAGACGGCGGGGCGGGGTTGATGATGGCGGGGGTGGGGGTGTGAACTTTTTGGGCGGGTTTCGGGGCCGAGTACCTGGCAACAGTTGCGCTTTGGCCCTGCACTCTTCATCCGCTTCCTGATCTGGACCTTCACTGAGCCTTGCTAGACTTCACACACACATCCCAGATAAGACTTTCTCCAGGCTCCAGCAACAACTCTGCAACAAAAAGTCTTCTTTTCCAGCAAGGATCTTCTTCCTCACTCCAACCAGCAGCCTCCATCAAAATGAGTTACTATTAATTCAGCCTAATTTATAATTCAGACTTTTTAATCTTGAAAAGCATATTTCTCTTGTGAAAGATCTCTGAAAACTGCCTCTCTCTTGTAACATTATTATTATTACATTACCTGTATTGTAAATAAACATTTTAAAGTTAAATACATGATCTTTATGTTCTGAGCACATGTCCTTAAACCTTACAGTGCAGGTTAATGTAATTCAACAAATATTGTATTTAGTTCCCCCTTTTCTTAATACTACTTAACATTTCTACAGTGCTACTAGGGTTACGCAGCGCTGTACAGTTTAACAAAGAAGGACTGTCCCTGCTCGAAGGAGCTTACAATCTAAAGGACGAAATTTCAAGTTGGGGCAGTCAAGATTTCCTGAATAGAGGTGTAGTGGTTAGGTGCCGAAGGCGACATTGAAGAGGTGGGCTTTGAGCAAGGCTTTGAAGATGGGCAGGGAGGGGGCCAGGCGTATTCTTATTCTTATCATAGTACCTTATATTTAATTGGTGGAGAATAGAATACAGAAGAATAGAAGCAAAAACTTTCGCAAATCTCTGAAGACATACTTCTTCAACAAGGCCTACAACGAGAACCAATAGCTTCACTGATCCACTTTCCCAGCCCAACCAGCTACGAAAACCCACTTCTACAATCACCCGCCAATCACTTCCTCTTTCCCTACTTAATCTCTGCACACTACTAACTGTATTTGATATTCTGTAATGACAATGTCATAACAAAACTATGTAAGCCACATTGAGCCTGCAAATAGGTGGGATAATGTGGGATACAAATGCAATAAATAATTATTATTTTACACATACACTAGGCACCTAGCACTGGATAATAGCAGTGAGTGCTTAATTTCCTTTCCTTGTATGTTTTAGGTTCCTAAATTTAGAAGTGCAGTCCTAATTTTCAAAAGAAACAAAATTAGGCATCTACATACTTTGAAAATTGCTCTACAAGTTTTCCATTTTCCTTAACACAGAATAGGAGGAAAGTCTCTTCACTAAGGGCCCCTTTTACTAAGCCGAGTAGGTGCCCAATGCGCGCCAAATTGGAGTTACCACCCGGTTACCGCGTGGCCCTTGCGGTAATTTCAATTTTGGTGCACGTCCAAAAGATATTTTTTATTTTCTGTCATGAGTAGCGGACGTGCGCCAAGTGGCCACCCAAATTCTTTACCGCTAGGTCTATGGCTGGCGGTAAGGTCTCAGACCCATAATGGACGCGCGGCAATTTCGATTTTGCTGCATGTCCATTTTCTCCCCCCCCCCCAAAAAAAGAGCCATTTTTAGCAGGCGCGCTGAAAAACGGATCTGCGCGCCCAAAACCCGCGCCTACACTACCGCAAGCCATTATTTTTCAGCGCGCCTTTGTAAAAGGACCCCTAAATCAGGCCTTCAGCGTACACAGCAATTGTACCCGTAGGACACTGCGGCAGGAACTCAGGCAGTGCAGTGGGCTGGACCACTGGGGCTATGGCTCATTTACCCTAACACAGCATCAGCTAATAGAGAGCTTGGAAGTGTGGCCAGAAATTGGTTTGTTTGCCCCCCCCCCCCCCCCAACTAAAAAAGTGTCCATTGTCCTTGTGCAAGCCTACCCTAACATCCTAACTTAACACTACATCCCACCCACTAAATTCCTGCTCCGAAGATGACTATACTCTAAGCCATGTCTCCCAACTCCTTATACTTGTCCCTAGTCCTCTCGCCTCCTTCTTCCCTACACCATACCCCTCCCAATTCTCTTTCCTTCGTCTATCTTGCCTTGTTTACCATTCCATGTTTATTCACATACTCTTAAACCTTACCTTTACTATGTCTACATCAGTTTTTATTCTCCATATAATACTCTGTAATTCTATTTACTATGTAAGCCGCAATGAAACCTGCTGTTTGTGGGAAAGCGCAGGGTACAAATGTAATAAAATAAATAAATAAATACAGCAACTTCATATAGGAACAAAGCATCCATGCGCACTTCTGTCTATTGTTGTGTCCACCTGTTTCACATCTATGCTGACAAATACCACAAGGATTAGTGAACAATCTTGCTGTATAACTACCAGCAAGGCTCTGTCAACATCTATTTGCGCAATAACTCACGAGCACAAAGGGGATAATTGCACAGAGCGGGTGCTAATGTTTGCATGCTGATGACATGTGGGACTGTTTAGAATAATGACATATACATGCATGCGTGTGCAAATACATGAGTAAATGCCATACTTTCACTTAATGATATGAATGAACCAGGGTTCAATTAGAACTCAGCTCTAACCTCTAATTAAAGGGTATGGATAGAGAGCTTCATATGCTTGTTTAACATAAAATAAACTAGATAATGGAGAGATTACATGATAGAGAAACCCATCCACCCATTAGGAACAGCCTGCATTATGCGGACGGTCCGCCTGGATGAGTCCAGCCTCTGAGAATTTCTCCTTCACACAAAATTATTATTTAGTTTATTTTATGTTAAACAAGCATATCAAGCTCTTTAGCCATACCCTTTAATTAGAGGTTAGAGCTGAGTTCTAATTGAACCCTGGTTCATTCATATTTTTAAACTATTTTTGTTACCAGCGCTATTACAAGGGGATCGTATACTTGTATTTATACTTTCACTTAAGCAGTAGTTTGCTAATATCTGCATATCCTTCTCCCCAACTTATTACATTGCATTGCATACTGGTTATATGGCAGGTCAAATTTAGGATACTTTTGTTGGTATTCAAAGCTTTGCAGCAGGGCTCCTAAGAGAGAGAGTGGGGGTGGGGCAAAATTCCCCCGAGCCCGGCCTCCAAGGGGGGCCCAGCACCGGACCCCGGAGTCTGTCACTCTCCTGCTCTTATTGGGAACCGGTCCCGGAACACTGGAGAAGGTGAGAGACAGACCACGGCACCAGGCACCCCTTGGAGGCGGGAAGGAGCAGGAAACAAGGTACCTGATGTGGCGGCGGGGCAGGGGGCGGGCGGTGGCAGCGGGGGGGGGGGGGGGGGGGGTTGCAGTTGCGGTGGCGGGTGTGGGGGGTCCAAAGTGTCAGGAGGGGGGTTGGCGGCGGGAGGAGGTGGCTAAACAGTGCCCCCACCACCATGGGCTCCGACCCCCCTCCCGCCGAGGTCTGCCTACGCCCCTGGTGCTACGTGCATAAATGTTCAGAGCAGTAGTATTTGCGTGTGTATCAGCTTGCATGCTGCCTAAGTGCTATTCTGCAAACATCTGCTAAACTTACACAGCGTGTATTTGCAAGACAGGCGTATAAAGGGGCAGAGCATGGGTGAAACATAGACCGGGCTCCCATCTATATGGGTAATGTACAGAATACTGTGCCTGTCCCTGCTGCATTTACGTGCTAGGTTTATACCAGCTCTATGGCTGGTGCAAGCGCTCACACTAACCCCGTAATTCTATAAAAGTTGTGTGCAAATTTGGACATGCGCCTAATTTATGCATGAAGTTTAAGTGAATAACGAGCCAATTAGTGTCAATAATTGGCTCAACTTAGTGGCATTAATTAGATTTAATTGGTATTTATGCATGCAAATTTAGGCACGGGATCTGTGCCTAAAGTTTACACACACTCCTAAAGAGGGCGTGTGGAAATGGGTGGGTGATGGGCATTTCATGGTGAAGCGTAGGCGTGGTTTCGAGTTTTGTGCGTAACTGGGGCACCTCATGTAAATTTAGGCATGGGCATTTGCACCACATTTTCACTGGTGCAAATGGCAGTGCTCGAATGTACTCGTGACTCCTGCTAAGCAGTATTCTATAAATTGCGCCTAACTTTAACCGCGGCTTATAGAATAGCTGTTTTTGTGGCGCTGATTTTTTAGGTGCCATTTATAGAATCCTTCCTAAATGTTAAGTGCGTATATGTCCGCTTACACTGTTAGTCTAAAAGGGAAAGTATGCACTTACTGCGACCCTCCAGATGCCTACTCCTAGAACAATCATTCTCAACCCAGTCCTTGGAGTACACCCCGCCAGTTGGGTCTTCAAGTTATCCACAGTGAATATGCATGAGATATTTATTTGTTTAGATTTTGCTCACACCTTTTTCAGTAGTAGCTCAAAGTGAGTTACATTCAGGTACTCTGGATATTTCTTTGTCCCAGGAGGGCTCACAATCTAAGTTTGTACCTGAGGCAATGGAGGATTAAGTGACTTGCCCAAGATCACAAGGAGCAGCAGTGGGGATTTGAACCGGCCACCTCTGGATTGCAAGACCGGTGCTCTAACCACTAGGCTACTCCTCCACTCAATTCATATGTATGAGATAGATTTGCATGCACTGCCTTCTTGATATGCAAATCTATCTCATACATATGAATTGCGGATACCCTAAAAAACCTGACCGGTTGGGCGTACCCCGAAGACTGTGTTGAGAAGTACTGTTCTAGTCACTGTCTTATAGAATTCTCCCTAAACACTTGCAATAGTTTAGTAAATAGGCAACTTGGAGGGTCATTAATTAATTACATGTGCTAATGCCGTTTAACACGTTTTATTTACCACAGGCCCCATTTTATGCATAAATTATACGCATTAAGGGCATTAGCCCATACCAGCATTCAGTAAGTCATCTTCTTAGTGTTTCATTTTATTATGTCAACATTGCATTACCGCCTGAGTGATCAGGAAATTGGAAAAGTTTCTCAGCTTAAAAATGAATATTTATAGGAAGCATTACAACTTCTCATGCTGTGAGATAGTGAGAGGAAATTCCGTTGAGCTTAATCTGCCTCCAACTTTCTATATTGGAGTATTTTGTGATGTACAGCTATTGCAGGTGTAGACTATTACATGCTTCGAGTACGCTGTGTTTCTTTTTCACAGTAGCAAAACAGAACTCATCCAATCATAGTAACACAGTAGATGACGGCAGAGAAAGACCTGTACGGTCCCATCCAGTCCAAGATAAACTCATATGTGCTACTTCTTGTGTATACCTGACTTTGATTTGTATCTGCCATTTCAGGGCACAGACCGTAGAAGTCTGCGCAGCACTAGCCCCGCCTCCCACCACCGGCTCTGCCACCCAATCTCCGCTAAGCTTCTGAGGGTCCATTCCTTCCGAACAGGATTCCTTTATGTTTATCCCATGCATTTTTGAATTCTGTTACCGTTTTCATCTCCACCACCTCCCGCGGGAGGGCATTCCAAGTATCCACCACTCTCTCCGTGAAAAAATACTTCCTGACGTTTTTCCTTGAGTCTGCCCCCCCTTCAATCGTGTCAATGTGTTGATAAGGCAGCTTTTTAAAAAAAAATCTTACAGATTTATTTCCTCTGTTTAGACACTCACACTCCATCTCTCTCCATCCTGTAAGGCAGACCCAATCCCAACCCTGGTTTCCCTGCAAAGCTGATATCCTACATTCCTGGGCCCGCTCAGAAGAGTGGCTGTGGCCAAATCCCTATCATTTCAATCTGCTGATGCACTTGCAAAGAAGTTGCAATGTTCATCTCATATACACCTTTGCCTCCTACTCCCATCGTCTCTTCACCATACTCACCCGCACCCTCACACTGCCCTCTTTTCCTGATCTCCCCTCCTGACCTCTTCCATGCTAAAGTTCATAAGATTACTCTTTAGCTCCCTACTAGGCCTCATCCACCTCCCTTGCTTCACTCCTCATGCGGAGGTTTTACTAAGCCACGTAGGGCCTACGCATGCCCAACGCGCGTTAATTTGGAGTTACCACTCAGCTACCGCATGGCCCGAGCGGTAATTTCATTTTTGACGTGCGTCTGCTGCGTGCACTAGAAAATATATTTTCTTTTCTGGCGCGGGGTGAAAATCAGGCGGTAACTCCGACTTGACGGGCGGAGGCAATTACCGCATGGTTAGTCAGTGGCTGGCGGTAAGGTCTCAGACCCAAAATGGACGCGCGCCAATTTTTATTTTGCTGCACGTCCATTTTCAGCAAAACTTTTAGGAAGGCCTTTTTTACAGGTGCGGTGAAAAATGGATCTGTGCGCGTCCATAACATGCACCTACACTAACGCAGCCCATTTTTCACTGCACCTTAGTAAAAGGACCCCTCATTCTCTTAACCCTTGCCAATTTATCTTTCTTCCCCCCCCCCCCCCCCCCCGAAATTACAGGCGGAGAAGCTGCTCATCTTCTCATTTCCAAATTCACTACTTATTCCTCTGGGGTTTTGTTTTGTTTTTTTCGCATTGTATCATATAGATTTGTGGTTTACAGAGCTTTTCAGCATGATTTTGTCTTTGGGTTGTGGAGGAGGAGATGGTTGTTAAGTGATTGTGAAGTGAGGACTAAGATGAAAGGGTAGGGTGCTAGCTACTTGCTTTTATTTCAGCTTTGTTGTATTATCTGTGAAGGATTATGTATGTTCGTTATATCATTTTGTTATCTGCGTAGAATGCTGGATGAGCGGACTATAAATGCTTTCAACATATAAGTACATACGTACATGCTTGATAATTTATCAGCACTACATCTAAGTGAGGGTACCCGGTCAAAATAGCCCTGACAAAATTGCCCCCGACAAAAAAAGCTCCAATAAAAAAGCTCCCCGACATAATACCCCTGACATAAGAACCACTCTCGACTTGGATATAACAAAAGAGAGGGAAGGAAGTCCAAACTAAAGTCCAAACCAAAAAATAGCACCAGAAAGTGAAAGCGCCTTGTTGCTTTGTAGCTTTTACTATATGAGACGTGGGGTAAGGAATAATATATTGTAGAGGAATATATTCGAGTTATTCCCCAAGTTTTCCACGTCATCACTGTGACCCCTGACGCAGGCGCTAGTCACCGAAACACGGCCCGTGTCGGGTCTTTTTGTCAAGGCTCATTCATTAAAGAACTGTGTTCCAATTTTTAAAGGCCCGTGGTGCTGTTTTTTTTTATAAGAACCACTCTCAAACTGGCCTGCCCACAATATAACCCTTGACAAGTTAGCCCCCTGTCAAAAGGGCCCGATCAGGCTGCCCTGAATATGGAGGACTGCATTTTTCCCTAATAATCTTACTTTGCCAAACAGGATAAGGTTGGTAAGTCTATGAAAATGATGACAATATTGTGTTGGTTTTTTTTAATTAGCATGTTTACGGAAGAATAGCTTTCTTAAACGGCAGAACAGATCATAAAACTGTTGGTAGCTATAGAATTTTATTTATTTATATTTGCTTTATACAACAAATTAACAAACAAGACATGAATGGTAAAGGAATGCTAGAAACAAATGTAAAAAGAATGCCATTGTTAATCTCACTGATGTAAAGATTTCAACCTGCCTAGAATGATAGTGCAGGATTTTTAAAAAAGTTAAATAAATATGAGAAAAGACTGTTAAAACTTGGGTTACGTTCCTTAGGAACAAAAAAAATCCTTGGGCATGCCCAGTTGCTCAGTTGAAACAGCAATACAGGAAGTCTAGGGTCACTGATTGCCTGTAGGCTCCAAAAAATACTCTTCTTTTAATCTTTCTCCGTTGATCTAGCTTTGTAACTGACAGTGGTGTAGCTAGGTGGGCCACGGGGGATTGCCCCCCCTCCAATTTGCTCTGGGCC